>NW_007739439.1:31473-36473 GCF_000696425.1 Galeopterus variegatus | reverse complement strand
CGCGACACCAAGGGTTGCGATCCCGTTGCCGGTTGTGGTACGGGCGCGACACCAAGGGTTGCGATCCCATCGCTGGTCACGAAAAAAGACAAAAAGGGAAAAAAAATAAACAAATAAAATAAATAAATAAATTGTGTGATCACGCAATACTTGTCTTCATGCAGCATCTGCTGGACTAGCTGATTAACTGTCTGATTGAAGTGACCCCGATGTATTTCTGTTATTCCTGTCATGTTTATCAGCTAAAACTTGGCACCTACGTTCATTGCTAAAAAGTCAGTAGGGAGAGACTCAGGAAACCCAAAATCGGCCGGGGCCTCTCTGCAGGCTCTGGCTCTGCTGTCTGGGCCTTGCTCATCTGCAGACCTGGAGGACTTTAGCCTCCAGGCTCAAGGTTATCAGGACCCAGGCTCACTCATTAGTTGGTGAATGTGCTTATTCCGTGTGTAACCCGTGCAGAACCCACCCCAATGTGGCTCCTCTGCATATTCCTTAATAGGCCCCCCAACGAGGATGGAGCTCCTTGTCCACTGTGACATTGTCTTAGCAAGACATGCCAAGTTCCCTCCCCTTGTCCTCGAGCCCCTAGGTCACGGCCACCACCAGGGTCCTGTGGCTGCTTCTCCTGGCCTCAGCCAGGTCTGCTCACGCACTTCTTTGATTTCCATGGACAGAGTTTGGGAGGCTCAGGATCATCCCAGTAGAAGAGGGAAGCAAGCCTCCCCTCACTGGTCTGGCCTCAGTATTAAGCACATATAGGACAATCGAATCTTTTATACCTTCAAGAGTAACTTCTTGTGTAACTCCCGTGTCTTTATACTAAAAATGTCTGTCACTTTTTGCCCCTTTTGAGTTATACTACAAACTTATGCTACTTGTGTAGTCCAAAAGCAAGTATCTGCCTCTAGGAGGGCATTAGTCTGTGCTGAGCCTAAGGAAGAAAGTAAGAGGGGAGAGAATACCAAACCAGCCCGCCACACTTACTAAACCACTGGCAGGTGCCACTGGCTTCATCACCTAAACAGTTCTGGAATCCGGACTCTTCAGCCTATCCCCATTGCACTGTCCCAGTCCAGGCTATGAGGACTATTGAACAACCGAACTTTTACTACCAATACTACTCCTGCCACCACCACTGAGAATGCCAGCCAACTGGTCTACCCTACCCTCTCTGGTTCCCCCAATCTGTTCTCAGCATGCACCTGAGTGGCTTCTGGTTGCTCTGGGAACATGGTGATTAGGCTCTGCATGGGCTGGCCTTGTCGGGCTGCACCTCACGGAGGTTCCCTCTTTCCTTCTTCCCTAGGGAATGCTGGCTGCCTTTCAATCCCAGACCTCAACATGCTAACCCCCGCCTTACAGAGGCTTTGCACAATCTGTCACTTCTGCCTGGAGCCTTCCAGCTCTTTACCTGATTAGCTCTGTTTATCTTTCAATCCCTGATCTCTCCAGCAAAGCCCTCCGTGGTGAGTTCTCACACAACCACAACCACACCACATCTCACATATATTAGTCTGACTGCTTCATCACCTTAAGGTAAGCTCTGAGCACAGGAACTCAATCTCTTTTGCCCACTTCTGTAGCCCCAGCTCCTTGTGCAGGGCTTAGCATGTAGTTGGTGTTCAGTAAAATATTTGTTGAATGAATAAATTTGTCTGGTACTGTCTCTCTGCCAAATTTAAAGCTTTGTCTCAACAGCTTTGCTGAGACCCTGATTCTTAGCCTAACTTTTGTCAAATCCCTTTCCACAGGGGGCTAAGACCTGTCCCTGGTTTCTCTTGGGCTCCTGGGAATCACTGTATTTCAGAGGATCTGTGTGGAATGCACTAGACTTCTTAACTTTTACTATAGAATGTCAGCTTCATCACCAATTCATCTAAGTCTTTTTCATCACCCCTTCAGGCACTGGCCAGCAAGGCGCACTGACTCAAATGGTTAATGGAGACAAGGACACGTTGCTGGTGACGTGGGCTTTAATGTCCGACTCTAATGGCAGGAGTTGTGTGGCTTGGTTGTGTCAGTGAGGCAGGAATAGTATAGGGACATGCCCCAGGGAAGCTACTTATAAGTACTTAGGCTGATCAGCACTGCTGCCTGTTTGCCGGGCAGTTAACCACACAAGCAATCTGCATGCTACACCGCTCCACCTGTGCACAAGGAGAACAAAATACAGACAACCACCATTTCCACCCTTCACCTGCGCAAGACCGGAAACTGATACTGCCTCATTAGGCCTTTATTATCTTAGATCCTCCTCCACAGAGGAATATTCCTCCCATTACTTAAGACAGTGAAACAGCCCTGTCCCAGGACGATATAGAAACCATCCCCTTGGGAATGCACGGGACATTTCTCATTTTCTTTCCAAGGCTGCCTATGCACACACGTGGTGCATATGCTCTTTGCACAATAAAGTCCTGTTATTTGTGTGTTTGTTGGTCTGTCTCTTTTCCTCTTCTCTGGCGGAGTGTGCTCACTGGACTACAGTGAGCACACTTCACTGATCCCGGGTAAGGTTCTCCCTACTTGGTTTGATCAAGGACCTAGACCAGCCATATGGTTTCACCAGGACAGAATGCGAGGCTGAGGGAGAGAGGGGAGGCAGCTGGGGACAGCTCCACTCTAGGGCGGTGGGGACCAGAGCAGGATGGGCCCAGCAAGAGTCAAGTGGTACGACATTACTGGTGGTGGAGAGTGTGCAAGGCTGCACCGGGACAGTGTCAGTTTCCCATAGGAGCCCCGGGATGGGTGGAGTGGTGGGACAGCACATTCCAGCAGATGGGGAAGAACGTGGAGGCAGAACAACCACCCACAATGTGAATGCAGGAGGGCCGGAAGGCTATTAGAAACAGGTGAAACACTCCTCTGAGCGGTGGTTTAATGTTGGTGCACATTAAAATCACCTGAGGAGCTTTAAAAATACTGATATTTGGGTCCCACACCCAGAAATCAAAATAGCAAGGCTGCACCGGGACAGTGTCAGTTTCCCATAGGAGCCCCGGGATGGGTGGAGTGGTGGATCAGCACATTCCAGCAGATGGGGAAGAACGTGGAGGCAGAACAACCACCCACAATGTGAATGCAGGAGGGCCGGAAGGCTATTAGAAACAGGTGAAATACTCCTCTGAGCGGTGGTTTAATGTTGGTGCACATTAAAATCACCTGAGGAGCTTTAAAAATACTGATATTTGGGTCCCACACCCAGAAATCAAAATGCAATTAATTGGTCTCGATTGTGACCTGGTCATTGGTATTTTTAAAAGCTCCCCTAGTGTTGATTCTAACAGCAGCCCAGGTTGAGAGCACAGGCTTAAGTGGGAAAGGTAATTACACTGTCAAAGACTGCAGCAGGCTGGAGAGGGAGGTGAAGGATGGATATGGCTGCCTGTGCCACCAGGAAGGTACACCTTCAGTGATGCAGTCTGTGGGTTCTTAAAACATGAATCAGATTTTATAAGCAAAATCCTATTCAAATGCCCCACAGATCCCTTAAAGCATCCATGTGGTGGGAAAAATTGAACAACCCCTAATTTTCTTATTTACAATGATGAAATTTACATTCATCAGTCATACTTTCCTGGCGACATGCACTTAGGAACTGATAGTTAAGTCCCCCAGGGTGTAGGATTGTGGAATCATACTTGAGCTGAGTGCTCACAGCTCTTAAGCTCATGCGCAAAGTAAGTTTCTTTGAAATGCAAACTCCCCATCACCGTGCCTACGGATTTGAAAGCAGTAAGTGAGTGGGGCCTGAATGAGGCCTGACAAACTCCCCAGGTAATTATGTGACAAAGGCTATCTGTGGCCCTGTACTGGGAAGCTCTGCAGAGGAAGGCTTAATGCATTTGGCTTTCTTAAGAGCACTCTAACCCACCCTTTCAGCATCCGGTGTAAAGAATATTTACAATTTAATGGATGCTGGAATGAGGAAATCAATTCCGAGGGCTCTGATCTAAGTGCGTGTCTACAGCAAGTTTAGAGGATGTCCCACCGGGTACGTCCTCACACATTGCAAGGCTCTCAAACGTTCTCCACACTTCTGAGTGTGCTTCAGCTGTGGGCTGTAAAATGCTCGACAGGCCCGAGCTGTGCATGCCTTGTAATGTGTTTAGAACGTTTGAGAGCCTTCCACCCAAGATGTTGGACTAAAGGGAGGGAAAGAGAATGGTACTGAGATTCAATTGAAGGGGTGGGTAGGCAGCCCCCATGAAGCCTGGGCAGTAGTTCCTCTTGGTGCCTCACTATTCTCTCACGGAGACTTGTGTTACCTGCTGCTGTCTGCCTCTGCACCATGAGGAGGTATCACCAGGCTTGACATCAAAGGGTCACTCTATGTTTAGCATTTTGTGGAACTGCCAACAGTTTTCCAAATGGCTGCACCATCTTACATTCCCACCAGCAGTGCATGAGGGTTCCCATTTCTCCACATCCTCACCAACTCTTGCACTGGAGCACAGAAGCCTCCTGGTGTCCCCCAACCAACCATTTCAAAAAGCTTTTCAGCTGTTGGCTGCCACGAATGGAGACTAGAAAATGAGTTGCACAATGGAGAAGACCGTTGCTGATGCCAAACTCTACTGGATGATCAAGAGACCATGACAATGTGGCAAAATGTCTTTGTGAGCAAACCACCACTCAAGAGGACTAGAAGTGATAAAGCAGTGCTAGGAAGAAATTCAAGAACTGAATGAAGACTCAAGATATTAGCCAAGACACAGCAAGAGATCAGTGAGACTGAAGAGGACTTCATACATCTCTGGAGGAACATCAGTCAACTTTGGGACTTATAATGAGCAAGTACTGAGAGCACAGGTTGGGTTTCTGATGGCCAACAAGAAGGATGACCTTGGCATAATAATGAATTTTACCACGTGGCATTTCAAGATAATACAAGCCCACATTGCCCAGATAACTAAAATGGCAGCAACAGTGAGGAAAGCCACTGAAAGTGGTCAGCGTCAGGATTGCATGAAATAGGAAAAAAATTTCTGGGCCAGTCG
>NW_007739439.1:18917-30496 GCF_000696425.1 Galeopterus variegatus | reverse complement strand
GTCAGTAAAAAAGACAAAAAGGAAAAAAAAAAAAAGAAATAGGAAAAAAATTTCAAATTAAACAGGAAATTAAGGATTTGAGAGAAATCCTTCAAATAACTCAAGATTCATGTTTCAGGCTCATGAAAGATGATGAAATGGGAAGTTCAATCTTTGTCAACTTTTCTCAAGTGATCTGAGTCCAAGAGGAGCTAGACACTTCTGTGGCACAACTTCGAAAGACCTCCTGGGCTGGCCGACTGAATGAATGAATGAATGAATGGAATACTGGACAATCACTATGTCAATCAGCCAACCATTGATCACCTTTAGATTATGAAAATACACTGGCAAATTACATTTTTAAAAGATAGTTTCTGAAAATACATAATAAATGGACATAAGATTTATTCTTATTAAAATATAATTTAAAAATAACTCAATAGGTAAATAGATAAGAATCTCTCACAATGACATCATAGGGTAACTCCACGTTTAACTTTTTGAGGAACTACCAGCTGTTTTCCAAAGTAGCTACACCATTTTACATTCCCACAGCAACGTGTGAGGGCTTGAATTCCTCCACATTTACACCCAAATCTTGCTATTGTCTGTCTTTTTGATTACAGCCATCCTAGGGGTGTGAAGTAAAATCTCATTATGGTTTTAGTGTTCCCCTATGATTAATAATGTATTATTAATGTTATGCATCTTTTCATGTGTGTATTGGCCATCTTCATGTATCTTCTTTGGAAAAATGAATGCTCATATCTTTTGTCATAAGGTGGCATGTGATTTTTTTGAATTAATTTTCTATTTATTGCTGGTGTATAGGAATGCAAATTATTTCTGTATATTGACTTTATATCCACTAGTCTTCCTGAACCCTATTCTCATTTTACATACTTGATTATACGTATTTGTGAGGCACAGAGTTGACTATCAATGTTTGTATAAAATATATGATGATCAAATTAGGATAATTAGCATATACATCATTAAAATACATAATCATTCTTTGTGTCCACTAACCAATTTCTTGTTGAGCCCCCTCCCTCTCCACCTTTCCCATCTCTAATAAACATAGGTCTGTTCTCTCCTTCTGAAATTTCAATGTATTATTGTGATTATCCTTCCTTCCTTCCATCCTTCCTTCCTTTCTTCCTTTACCTTTCTTTTTTATTTTTTACCTCCCACTTATAATGAGGACATACAGTATTTCTCTTTCTGTACCTGACATATTTCACTTAACATAATTTTCTCTAAGCTCATCCATGTTGCTACAAATGTCAGAATTTCAATATTTTTTATGGATGAGTAGCATTCCATTGTGTACAGGTACCATATTTTCCTTATCCAATTGTCCACTGATGGATATTTAAGTTTGTTCCAACTCTTGGCTATTATAAATAGAGCTGTGATAAACATGGGAGTGCAGGTGTCCCTTCAACCTGATGATTTCCATTCCTTTGGGTGTACACCCAGTAGTGGGATTGCTGAATCATATGGTAGTTCTATCTGTAGTTGTTTGAGAAATGTCCATGCTATTTTTCATAATGGAGGCACTAATTTACAGTCCCACTGACAGTTTAGAAGTGTTCCCCTTTCTCCACATTCTTGCCAGCATTTGTTATTCTCTGTCTTTTTGACAATAGCCAGTCTAACTGGAGTGAGACGATACCTCAGTGTGGTTTTGATTTGCATTTCCTGGATGATTAATGATGTTCAGCATTTTTTCAGGTACCTGTTGGCTATTTGTATGTCTTTCTTTGAGAAATGTCTGTCAGCTCCTTGGCCCATTTTTTAATCAGATCATTAGTGGGTTTTGTTGTTATTGTTGTTGTTTTTACCACTAAGTTGTTTGAGTTCCTTGTATATTCTGGATATTAATCCCTTGTCAGATGTATAGTTTGCAAATATTTTCTCTTATTCTGTAGGCTGTATTTTTATTCTGTTGATTGTTTCCTTTGCTGTGCAAAAGCTTTTTAGTTTTATATAATCCCATTTGTTTATTTTTTCTTTTGTTCCCTGTGCTTTGGGGGCCTTATTCATAAAATCTTTGCCCAGTCCTACTCCCTGAAGTGTTTCCACTATGTTTTCTAATTTCAGGGCTTACATTTAAGTCTTACATCCATTTTGAGTTAATTTTGGCATATGATTAAAGGTGTGTGTCTAGTTTCATTCTTCTACATATGGATATCCCATCTTCACAGCACCATTTATTGAAGAGGCTGTATTTTCCCCAAGGTATATTCTTAGTGCCTTTGCCAAAGATCAGTTGGCAGTAAGTACATGGATTGATTTCTGGGTTCTCTACCCTATTCCATTGGTCCATGTGTCTGTTTTTATGCCAGCACCACATTGTTTTGGTTGCTATAGCATTGTAGTATAATTTAAAGTCAGGTAGTGTAATGCCTCTGGCTTTTTTTTTTTTTTTTTTTTTGCTCAGGATTGCTTTGGCTATTCGAGGTCTTTTGTTACCATATGAATGTTAGGATTGTTTTATCTATTCCCATGAATAATGTCATTGGTATTTTGATGGGGTTTGCATTGAATCTGTAGATTGCTTTGGGAAGCATGGACATTTTCACAATGTTAATTCTTCCAATCCAAGAGCATGGTATGTCTTTCCATCTTTTTGTGTCCTCTTTAATTTCTTTCAGTAGTGATTTGTAGTTTGCATTGTAGAGCTCTTTCACCTCCTTGGTTAAATTGATTCCTAGGCTTTTTGTTTGTTTTTTGGTGACTATTGTAAATGGTCTTGCTTTATTTCTTTTTCTGCTAGTTTATTCTTGGAGTATAAAAACACTACTGACTTTTGCTTGTTGATTTTGTATCCTGCAACTTTACTGAAATCATTTATCAGCTCTAAGAGTTCTTTTGTAGAGTCCTTAGGTTTTTCTATAATGGATCAAGTCATCTATAAACAGGGACAGATTGACTTCATCTTTTCCAATCTGGATGCCCTTTATTTCTTTCTCTTGACTAATTGCTCTGGCTAGTACTTCCAATACTATGTTAAACAGGAGTGGTGAGAGTGGGCATCCTTTTCTTGTCCCTGTTCTTAAAGGAAAACTTTCAGCCTTTCCCCATTCAGGATGATATTGGCAGTGGGTTGTCTTATATGGCTTTTATTATGTTAAGACACTTTCCTTCTATACCTAACTTGTTGAGAGTCTTTATCATGAAGGGATGTTGAATTTTGTCAAATGCTTTTTCTATGTCTATTGAGATGTTCTTATGATATTTGTCCTTCATTTTGTTGATGTGATGCATTACATTTATTGATTTGTGTATGTTGAACCATCCTTGCATCCCTGGAATGAATCCCTCTTGATCATGATGTATTATCTTCTTGATGTGCTACTGAATTCTGTTTGCTAATATTTTGCTGTGGATTTTTGCATCTATGTTCATCAAGGATATTGGTCTATAGTTTTTTGTTGTGTCTTGGTCTGATTTTGGTATCAGGATAATGCTGGCCTCATAGAATAAGTTTGAGGGAATGGCTTCTGTTTCAATTTTTTGGAGTACTTTGAAAAGACTTGGTATTAATTCCCTTTTAAAGGTTCAGTAGAATTCAGTATTCAAGCCATCTGATCCTGGGCTTTTCCATGTTGGAAGTTGCTGATTATCACTTCCATCTTTTTGCTCATTATTGGTCTGTTCAGGTTTTCTATTTCTTCTTGGTTCAGTCTTGGTAGTTTGTATGTGTCCAAAAATTTATCCATTTCTTCCAGGTTTTCAAATTTGTTGTTCATAATAAACTCTACTGATTCTTTGTATTTCTGTGGTATCAGTTATAATGTCTCCTTTTTCAGTTCTGATTCTTGTTATTTGGGTCCTTTTCTTTTTTAGTTAGTCTGGTTAATGGTTTATCTATTTTGTTTATCTTCTAAAAAAACCACTTTTTTGTTTCGTTGGTCTTTTGTATTGTATTTTGGTCTCTATTTCATTTAGTTCTTTGATCTTAATTATTCTTGTTTTTCTAGTTCTTTGAGATATAGCATTAGGTTGTTTATTTGACAAGTCTTTCAGTTTTTTTGATGTGAGCATTTATTGCAATAAACTTCCCTCATAGTACTTCTTTTGCAGTATCCCACATGTTTTGGTATGATGTGTCTTTATTATTGTCAGTTTCAAGAATTTTTTTTATATCCTGTTTAATTTCTTCTTTGACACATAGTTGTGCAGGAGCATGTTGTTTAATTTCCATGTATATGTATGGCTTCCAAAGTTTTTGCTTGTTATTGATTTCTACTTTTAATCCATTGTGGTATGGAAAAATACTTGAAATTATTTCAATTTTTAAAAATTTGCCAAGACTTGGTTTGTGACCTAACATGTGGTCTATCTTGGAGAATGTTCCATGTGCTGATAAGAAGAATGTGTATTCTATAGTTGTTGGATGAAATGTTCTGTAGATGTCTGATAAGCCCAATTGTTCTAAAGTGTAGTTTAAATCCTGTGTTTCTCTATTGATTTATTGCCTAGATGATCTGTCCAGTGTTTAGAGAAGGATGTTGAGGTCCACAACTATTATTGTATTAGGGTCTACCTCTCTAAGTCTGATAGTGTTTGCTTTATATATCTTGTGTGCTCCAATGTTGGGTGAATAAATATATATTTATGATCGTTATTTCTTCTTGCTGGATAGATATATTTGTCATTATATAATGTCTTTCTTTGTCTCTTTTTATAGTTTTTGGTTTAATGTCCATTTTATGTGATATAAGAATAGGTACTCCTTCTTGTTTTTGGTTTCCGTTTGTGTGGTATATCTTTTTCCATCCCTTCACTATTAGTCTGTGTGGGTCTTTACAGATGAGGTGTGTTTCTGGTAGGAGCATATAATTGAGTCTAGTTTTTTAATCTGTTCAGCCAGTATATGACTTTTGAATGGGGAATTTAATTCATTTACATTTAGGGTTGTTATTGAAAGGTACTTTTCTACTCCTGGCATTTAATTGACTTTTATATGGTTGTTTTAAGTATCTCTTGTACCTTTCCTTCTTTTTTATTGTTTGTCTTTAGTGCTTGTTGGTTTTTTGAGGTGGTAAGACACAGTTTCTTTCTCCTTCTTGTTTGCATATCTACTGTACCAGTGGGATTTGTTCTTTCTTGTGTATTCATGGTGGTGATTATCATTTTTTTGGATTCCAGATGAAGGACTCACTTGAGATTTCTTGTAAGACTGGTCATCTGGTGGTGACCTCCCATAGTTTCTGTTTATCTGGGAAATATACTGTTTCCTCATTTCTGAAGGACAGCCTTGCTGAAGTATAGTATTCTTGGCTGGCAGTTTTTTTTTTTTCCTTTAGTACTTTGAATGTATCATCCCATTCTCTTCTGGCCTGTGAATTTCTACTGAGAAGTCTGCTGTTAGTCTGATGGGGACTCCCTCACAGGTGATTTGATGCTTTTCTCATGTAGTTTTTAGGATTCTCTCTTTGTCGTTGACTTTTGAGAGTTTGACTACAATGTGTCTTGAAAAGGAACTTTTGTATTAAGTCTATTTGGGGATCTTTGAGCTTCTTAGATCTGGAAGTCTATATCTCTCCCAATACCTGGGAAGTTTTCCACTATTATTTTATTGACTAGGTTTTAAGTCCCTTTCCCTTTCTCTTCCCCTTCCAGAACACCCATGATTCAAATGTTTGTGCACTTAAGGCTGTCCAATAGCTCTTGGAGGTTTTCTTCATTTTTTGTGATTCTTTCTGTTTGTTTGTTTTTTGTTTTCTGCTTGAGTTATTTCAGAAAGACTATCTTTGAGATCAGAAATTCTTTCTTCCCCTTGCTCTAGCCTGCTGCTTAAGCTCTTGGTTATAGTTTTTATTTCATTGAATGAGTCCTTCAGTTCCAAGAGTTCTGATATGTTCTTTTCAAAATTTCCTCCTTCATATTCTGGACTGCTTTTCTCATTTTTCTCATTTCATGTTCTGCACTGTTTTTCTCCTGTGTCATCTATCTGAGTTCTTGTATCTGAGTTTCCTTAAGATTGTTGCTCAGAATTCATTTTCAGACATTTCAAATGTTTCCTACTGTTTGAGGTCTGGTACTTAAGAATTATTGTATTCCTTTGGAGGTGTCATATTTTCTTGATTTTTCATATTTCTAGTATCCCTACATTGATGTCTGGTCATCTGTTGGAGCATTTGCCTCCTCTATTATTCTGAGGTGGCTATTGAGGTGAGAGACCCCTCATGAACAATTGTTATATAGAGACTGTAGGGTGGGATGTTTTAGTTTTGGTTCTTCATAGACTCAGTAACATAGTTCCTGTGTGATCACTTTGGCTGTATTCAACATCAGGTTTGTCTGTGAGTGCATTCATGGCCTAGACACTCAGTGGATCCTTCTTCTTACCTTTTCTCCTGTTTGGCAAAACAGAAGAACACCTGGATCTGGGCAAGGTGGAACTGGTGGCTCCTGGGCTGAGTACTGATGGCAGCAGCAGCAATGGCTGCAGTAGGGAGCTGGACCAACTGCTGAGCAGAGAGACAGTGGTTGCGGGCTGGCCCGTGGCTCACTCGGGAGAGTGCGGTGCTGGTAACACCAAGGCCCCGGGTTTGGATCCCATATAGGGATGGCCGGTTGGCTCATTGGGTGAGCATGGTGCTGACAACACCAAGTCAAGGGTTAAGATCCCCTTACCAGTCATCTTTTTTTTAAAAAAAAGAGAGAGAGAGAGAGACAGTGGTTGCAACCAGTGTTTTGGGTCTGGACAATGCTGGTTGTAGCTGGCAGCTGCAAGCAGGCATCAGGAGCCACGCAGCAGGGGGTGCCAGCAATTGTGACTGTGGCTGCATCTGTGGGTGGTGGAGACTGAGCAGTGGGGGATGCCTGAGGCTGTGGCTAACATGTGAATTTAAACTGATTTTATGGACATAAATTCATCTCCTTGCTATTGAGTGGTAAGGGTTCTTTACACATTCACAAGTCCCTTATCAGATATGTGATTTTCAGCTACTTTCTCTGAGTCTGTGGTTTGTCTTTTCACTTCCTTGATGATATAGTTTGAAGAGGAAATTATCTTAATTTTGATGAAGTCCAATTTTTCTAATTCTTCTTTTGTTGCTCACACTTTTGGTACCATATTTAAGAACCCAATGTCTAATCTAGAACCATAAAAATTAATCTTTTATTTTCTTCTAAGGGTTTTGTAGTTTTAGCTTTTAGGTCAATGGTCTATTTTGAGTTACTTTTTGTGTTTGGTATGAAGTAGAGATCCAACTTCATTCTTTTACATGTGGATATTAAGTTGCTCCAGTACCATTTATTGAAGACTATTTTTCCTCATTGAATTGTCTTGACATCTTTGTAAAAAATAAACTGGCCATAAATATAAAAACTTATTTTTATGGACTCTCCATTCTAGTTCACTAATATATTTATCCTATGCCAATACTGCATGGTCTTAATTACTGTAGCTTTATAGAAAGTTTTAAAATTGAGAAATATATGTCCTACGACTTTGTTCTTCCTTTCATAATTGTTTCAGATATTCAGGGTCCCATATTTTAGGATCACCTTGTCAATTTCTGTGAGAAGAGCCAGCTGGAATTTCGAATCTACAGATCAGTGTGGAGAATGTTTCCATTTTAGCAATATGAAGCCTCAGCATTCCAGCTCTGATAGATTCATTTCATACATCTTTATATTGTCAGTCACCTACTACCTCCGGGAAGGACACAGAACTCAAATCCACAATTTTTCTTCCATCTAAATTAAGGCTGCAGCACTAGAAAATAGTAAAGGCATCACTGGATAATGTAAGCAGATTGTGTTGCCTAGTTTTCTGAAGCAATTTGGAAAGAGTCTTTGAAAATCTCCTGTTTTTTAATCATTTCTATAATTTTGGATTTTTGCTTGTTTGCTTGTCTTAGTTCCCATCTGTGCCTGGTATTGTGCTAGTTGCTTCAGCAAGCTGATTTATATCAGACATGCTCTTGCTCTCCCAGTGGTTGGCAATAGAGAATTGCTGGCACCCTGGTAGGGCAATGTTGCAGATCAAAATGTGGCTATCTGTTTTAATTTTTTCTCCAGACATTTTACTTGTTACTAATTTGTTGCAGGTCAATGTTTGTAGCCCCATGGAGAAAATTGCTTTCCCTGGAAATTCATTAGCCCCGGACACAAGAAGCTTGCTGGAGTGAGGTAGAAAATGCCAATGAGGGATAAGGATATGAGTCCATTTTATAACTGCACTTGGGGGACCTGGCAGGTAGCAGAGTCAGAGATCATCTGGTCTTCCCCGTACCTAATGAAACAAGACTCTGATACATAAAAGATGCAAATTTGGTTTAATTTGCAAAAGCCACAGTTACCAACCCCATCAGGAGGTGTTAATTTGTGTCTTGACCTTGCCAACGTCAACTCACACAGTCATAGACCTCTTCTTCCTTGAACTCTTTCCTCTCAAAAGTAAACCACATTAGAATTCTTGGAATGGGAGCTTCTTGCCCATCTTTGATCTTTTTGTCCCCTAGCTAGGTAGCCCTGGGATGATGCTTCCTGTTGGACAGAAGCTACCCCTGTGGCCAACAGGGGACCCACTAGGAGAGCTTGGCAAGGAGGCTCTGAGGTGGTGAGTTAATGGAGTTCTGTGGGCCCAAGTCCACAGGCTTTAGGTGGGAGAGCACAGAGCCTCAGGGACCAGAGTCAGAGCCCCTCTGATAAACAGTCTTGGTTCTGCTCTGGGGTCTCAATCTGAGCTGAGCATTTTGGATTCAGCCACAAACACCCTCTTGAGAATTAAATGCTGTAGTGCATCACAGGGACTAGACACATTGCCAAGATAGTGATTTATATGACACAAGATGATTACTTTTTTTTGCTCTCTGAATGTAGAATCTAGGAAGAAAGTCTGGACCAGTCGGTGGAAATTTGGGGTCAGAAGTTTGGAGTCTGACCTGCCCGTTGCCTTTCTCTTCTCTAAGCCACCTCAGTTCTACCCACTGTAGCTCAAAGGAGAGAACACCAGCCTGTGGAGGAACTGCACACCCTCTGAAGTTTGTAGGGGCTGGCTGGGCAGGCATCTGGACAAGAGTGGGAAGTGAAATTGCTGGTAAAAGGGAATCACTTTTAACTTCTACTAAAGTAGAATTTTTTTTTCCTTTTTGTCTTTTTTACTGACCGGTAAGGGGATCGCAACCCTCAGTGTCACGCCCATACCAGGGACCAGCAATGGGATCGCAACCCTCGGTGCTGCGCCCGCACCGTGCTCAGCCAGTGAGCGGGAACCGGTCTCTACATGGGACCCGAACCCTCGGCGGGAGCGCCGCCGCGCTCCCAAGCGGCGCACTCTCCAGCACGCCACCGGGCCGGCCCATACAGTAGAAATTTTGATAATAAATACCCTTTCAACTGCCAACCAATAACCTGAGCATTATCTGAATCAACTTCTTTTTAAGTTTCCACCTTGGGTTTTATAATACCAATACTTATTTAGGAAGGATCAGATTTTTTAATAAATAGTGATCAGTTACTAAGTGCTGGATAACAGTGGTGAACAAGAAGAGAGTCACAGGTGTCACAGGATGATGTTTCTCTAAGGATGGGGATGAATACAGAACGTAAGGTCAGGAAACAACGAGGGCTGTAAGAACAGAGGCAGAGCGTAGAAAATGCTGGAGCCAGAGTGGTGAAGCTAGAGGGGGGAGAACTTGTACTTCCTGAGATCCTCAAATGGGTGATTTATGAAAAACATCTCATTAAACCCCTACGGGGGATATGTTCATGTCTTCAAAATACACACAGAGGAGCTGAGGCTCTGAGAGGCCAGTTAAATGCCCAGGGTTGTTCAGGGAGAAACAGGTACAACCCAACTCAATTTGGGGTCATCTGACTCTGAAGCCTGTGTTCTTTTCACTATGCCACCTCCCAACACATTTCTCTAGCCCCTTCCTTCTATACATCACCTCTGAATGAGCCCATGGGAAGCAGAAATCTAGAGACTTCCCCAGTGCTGTGTTGGGGGAAGCCCTCTCTGTGAATTTCTTCAGTGTGGCAGGAATTGAATGAAGACGGGCTGCAAGCTGAAGATCCAAAGAGAAGTAAGATAGCAAGACCTTGTCCCAAGGTCCTGGTCCCCAGGAGAACCCCTCCTGGTCCTTCAATCCTTATGGAGGACACTCCTGGCCAAGAAGCTCCAGGAACTTCCGTGAGGAGGACGCTCACCCCGTGGCCCCTGCAAGGCAGCAGCTCCCAAGCTCTCAGCTGCCCTGTCATACACTGTGAGTCATTGCTATTTTTAAACCCCTCTTTTCTGTGCCCTTTTCATCTGACAGGTGAAAAATTGCTGTCATTTTAGTTCTGAATAACATTCATTACTTATTATCTGTGAAGAAAGACCTTTCTTACTACCTGGCTATTCCCTCCTCTGAAACTATGCCCAGTTGATTTTATAATATAAAGAGGGACTCAGCCCCACTTTATATGTGTGGATGAGTGAAAATAAATGAAGAATGGGGCTCTGTGTGCAGGAGGAGAGGGTGGCTTGTCTGGAGATCATAAAGGCCGTACTGCAGTTTGGGGCCCTGCATCAGTGCACAAGAAAGAAACAGCTTTCACAGTCATCTGATGCTGTCCCACCAGCAGTCTGAACTGACCTCAGCATCTTGAACCTGGTCCCCAAATATGGGCAGTAACTTTACAGAATGACAAAGCCTATTAAGCTCAATGTGCAAAGTTCATTGACTGGCTCGTACAGAAGAAAATCACATCCCTAAGAGCTGAGTATGTACATATTTAACATTATGCGTTTCACAACCCCAGCCACTATCCAGCCACCTTGTGTGACAGCTTCAAGAGCCCACCTGATGAGGACAGAGAGGAGATGCCCACCAGGGATCCAATGGTGTTCCAGCATGGGTGGCCCTGGAGGAGCCCTGGCTGCTGTTACCTGGGGGCCCTACATCTAAGGACAGGTCTTTGACCAGGTCTCCTTAGCTCCAGGTCTCCTCTTCCCTGCCTGGGACTCACTCCCATACAAATTAATGGTTGACATCAGCTTTTATCTGCCCCACAGCTCAGCGGCACTTGTCTGGTACTTTGTAGAGCAGCCTGCACTTTTAAGTGTGCTCACAGGCATCGAGAGAACAGCAGGGAGTTGTCCCCTGAAGCTGTGGCTGCTCTCCTGCCTGGGNCAGGCATCGAGAGAACAGCAGGGAGTTGTCCCCTGAAGCTGTGGCTGCTCTCCTGCCTGGGAACAAGTCTGGCTGTGGAGGAGGTTCTGTCCAAACCTGGGGATGCTCCGACCCTGCCTGCCTCTTCTCTTTAGCTTGATCTTGCATCTCAAAATAGCACTTTCATCTGTTGACTTCACAGCCTTGATCTAACACTGCAGAGACAGATCTGAACTTCACGCACTGTGCTTTTGTGTCTGCCAGCTTCAGAAATAGTACAGGCAGGAAAGAGCTGGCAGAACTGGGTCCAGTTATTCTTCCGTAGTCTGTGTTTAGTCTCAACTTTTGTACTGGCCTTTCCCTTCTCTGCAGAGGACCCTGACATGGACATGGCTGCTTTAGCCCCATGTGCCAGGGGCTGTGAGTGCTGTGTGTAAGTGCTGTGGACAGACAGAGAAATGTTGTAGGGAGCAT
>NW_007739439.1:16260-18267 GCF_000696425.1 Galeopterus variegatus | reverse complement strand
AGGGGCTGTGAGTGCTGTGTGTAAGTGCTGTGGACAGACAGAGAAATGTTGTAGGGAGCATAATGCTGCCCACTCAGCCCGGCAGAGTCATGAGGGAAAGAGGTGGCTGCCCCCGTGAATGTCCTCTGAAGCCTGAACCAGATCGAGGGCCAAGGGTCCCAGCACAGAGCCAACTAAAGGATTGCAAACACACCAGCAGGTGGGCAGATTGCAGGAAAAGGCAAGACTACAAACTGCAGGTCCACAGGTAAATCAAACTGCACGGCATCTATCCTTTTGGCTGACAATGACCTATAAGGTATGGGGTCATTCGTCACAGTGTGAAAGTCAGACCTGTGCCTGCCATGTGTAGTCCAGGAAAGAGTCTCTCGCAAGGAGAGACAGGAAGCTGATGGGAAAATTGTTTCCGTTTTGCATGGGGGGTATGTGTTTCCATAGGATAAAAGTGAGTTTGTGGTCACACTGTAAAATACTTATACGATTATTTTCATTTCTGTATCCAGAAATAAAATCCAAATATTAACAAATATCTGCCCATCAAGACAATGTTTTCTTCTAAAAACCTACGCCCCCAGGCCTTGTTTGCTGGCTGCTGTGCATTATGGACAGTATCTGTTCCGAGCAGGTGAGCCGGGCAGTGTGGGAGACAGCCTCAAACACTGTCACTATTACAGTGTAAGGACTCCTGGGCTGCTGGTCTCATCGGGCTTGAGCAGCCTATAAGAGAGGACGAGAGGACGAGAGGACATGCTAAGCCCTACATTGCTTTATGGAAGGAAAACCGTTCCAGGTTCCTTCTGCAACATCACCTCCTGCCTCGTTCCATGGATAGCGCCTGTCCTGCCTCTATGGCTGACATCTGGGAATGGGTGAGCACCGGGCATTTGTAGAGTTCTTACCAGTTGTTAGTGCCTTTTTAAATTCATTTAATCCTCAGCACTATTTGGCAGCTGCAGTCATCACTCTCATTTTCGGATAAGTTAATTGAAGTATAGTAAGGTCAGGTGACTTGTACAAGGGCACACTGAGAGAAAGAGCAGCAGCCAGGTCTGGGCCAAGGCCGTCTGACTCCAAGGCCCCTGTATGATCACCACACCCGGCTTTCTGGAGTGGGCAGAGAGAAGAGTAGGATGTGCTTCTTGCTGGTGCATAAGCGAGGTACTCACGAAGCCTTAAGTCCCTGCCTGGCCCATGGGCTCCTAGAAGAACAGCCGCCACAGGTGGTTTTTCTACCTTGAGTTGACATGCTGTGCACCATGTGTCAATCAAAACAAGTTCTGCTACCCTGACTGCCGCCAGCTGAGCTGCCGAGCTCTGAGAGAGCAGGATGGTGTCTCTTACCTGTTGGTGAAGCACCAATACCTAGCACACAGTAGGCGCTCAATATGTAATTGTTGAATGAATGAATTAGAAATCAGTGCCCAAGTCTAAGGTAGTCAAGTCTGGGTTATAAAAATGTGATGTCAATAGCCTCTGAGATGACCCAACACAAAAATTTACCTAACAGATGTTTTGCATCGGCTGGTGACCTCATCAGATCTTTGGAAAGTATGGAGGCCAGGCCCACTCCAAACCCTGTTGCACAGCCCAGACAGAGAAATGAGGGAGCCCAGAGGGACAGGACAGCCAGCAGCTCATGTCCTCTGCCACTCAGGTTCCTGGAATCTTTCACTAAACCCCTAGCATCAAAGGTGGTCTGGGCCTTTCTCTTTGTGTAACATAAACAAGCTTAGCTTAGCATCTTCAGAACTTACCCAGTCTGTTGGGGAAAGTTTTCAACTCCAAGTTGCTAAGCTCTGAATATCTGTGTCCACCCCCCCCCACCACCACCATCACCACAATTCATGTCTTGAGATCCTAACCCCCAAAGTGATGTTGTTGGGAGATGGGGCTTTTGGGAGTGATTAGGTCATGAAGGTGGAGCCCTTGCAAATGGAATTAGTGACCTATAAAAGAGACCCAAGAGAGCTCCCTCGCCCCTTCCACCATGTGAGGACACAGTGAAAA
>NW_007739439.1:14603-15920 GCF_000696425.1 Galeopterus variegatus | reverse complement strand
CCCCCCCCACCACCACCATCACCACAATTCATGTCTTGAGATCCTAACCCCCAAAGTGATGTTGTTGGGAGATGGGGCTTTTGGGAGTGATTAGGTCATGAAGGTGGAGCCCTTGCAAATGGAATTAGTGACCTATAAAAGAGACCCAAGAGAGCTCCCTCGCCCCTTCCACCATGTGAGGACACAGTGAAAAGACAGCTGTCTGTGAACCAGGAGGTGGCCCTCATCAGACACTGAATCTGCCAGTGCCTTGATCTCAGACTTCTCAGACTCCAGAACTGTGAGCAATAAACTTCCGCCACCCAGTCTAAGGTATTTGCGTATAGCAGCCTGAACTGAGTAGACACAAATGTACCATACTCTTCCACTGAAGAGAAAGGCAGGCCCCACGTCCTATCCGCTACTTCTTGCCTCCAGTTGGTCAAGAGGATACCATGGAACCCTCTTCGGCCCCCAGAAGCCTTGTGTGGGTGGCAGGGTGGGGATGACTTCCTCTTCTTTGTCTCACAGAAAAACAGAGGAATGTGGCAGAGAAGCAGTGACATCTTTAGGAATGAAAGAAGAGAGGAATGTTATGGTCCCAAATACCACTCCATCCTTATCTATGTGGGAAATATTTTCACACTTGCTCACATGGCAAAGTGACATCTCTGTTTATGTTCACATAGGGCCATGTGGTCTCTCAGTCTTGAGATGTGGGAGCCCACAGAAGGAGGAAACATGGCTATAAAGTCAAACAAAAGTGTTAGTAATATATAAGTTGAAAATGTTAGTAAAATAAAAGCTAGAACACAGTTTGTGAGCTACTTAGAAGTGCCATGACCTAATGATTTTTTTAAGCTTTAATCAAGGTTGGCAAATTCCCATAAGTACTAATCTTGGGTAATTTGGCTTCATATTTCAGACGAATGTTTCTGTGATTAACATTCTGGACTTCTTAATGTTATCGATTCTCTAGGCTGGTGGGGTCAGCAAGCATACCAGGGATCACAAGGTAATTTTCTGGCTTTTTCTGAGCCTGTAGGTTGTTGCTTTCTGTTGTCATTATTACTGCTGTTATTACAAATGCTGGACTACACACAATCTGGAATGAAACACCAAGCCTCACCCTGCAGGCATCATTTCTTGCAACTGCCACAGTCTTCTACCAAGGATCAGAGCATAATGTCACTTCCAGGGGTGGCTGGCCCACAAATCCCCCAGCATTCTGCTGCATGATTTTGCCCAGAGTCAGCACAGGGACATGGATGGCTCTGCAGCCAGACATTCAGCCCCTCTACAGTGTCTGCCCCTTCCCAGAGCACAGGCGTGTTGTGC
>NW_007739439.1:12949-14112 GCF_000696425.1 Galeopterus variegatus | reverse complement strand
CTTCTTAATGTTATCGATTCTCTAGGCTGGTGGGGTCAGCAAGCATACCAGGGATCACAAGGTAATTTTCTGGCTTTTTCTGAGCCTGTAGGTTGTTGCTTTCTGTTGTCATTATTACTGCTGTTATTACAAATGCTGGACTACACACAATCTGGAATGAAACACCAAGCCTCACCCTGCAGGCATCATTTCTTGCAACTGCCACAGTCTTCTACCAAGGATCAAAGCATAATGTCACTTCCAGGGGTGGCTGGCCCACAAATCCCCCAGCATTCTGCTGCATGATTTTGCCCAGAGTCAGCACAGGGACATGGATGGCTCTGCAGCCAGACATTCAGCCCCTCTACAGTGTCTGCCCCTTCCCAGAGCACAGGCGTGTTGTGCGAAGAACATGGTTGTGGATATGCATGCAACTAAAGGCTGGAGAAATCATTTTGTGCTGTCACTGCAGCATTAACTGCAAACGTAAGACCACCCTGCACATGCTCTCACCCTGGTTTTCGAGTACAAGTCAAAACATGCAGCAGTGCCAACAGCTGGGAAGGCAGAGGGTTCATATCTGGGTCAGTGCTGAGACTTAGTGATGGCTGCCCAGAGCACTCACTGAGAACAGGTGTTGGGCTGGGTTGGCAGGCAGGAGCTCAGGATTCATTAGTCACATCTGCCATGGGAGCAGAAGTGGGGACAGTGGGATTGGTGTGTAATTTATTTTGCCAACTTGGTTTATAGTGCAGATTCTGTCATGTGCCCTGTGATGGCAATGACCCCTTTCCCCATTACCTTTATAGAAATGTTCCAGAAACTCTCCTCAGTAGAATCCTTATTCACTAATCCTCCGCACAAAGCAAAGAGTGATCAGAGAAAAGGCCAAGGAATCGTGGCTATATCGGTGATTGAGTGAAGTTCCTTGCAGGTGCCACATCGGTCCTTCAAGGGGCAGCATGGCACGGTGGGGACAGCATGAGCTTCGCATTTAAATCCTGAACCGTCACTAGCTGAGTGACCTTGAGGAGGCCACTCTGCCTCTCTGAGTCTCAGTTTCTCCATCTCTAACATGGAGCAAACAATACCTGCCTTCTTGTGTGGTTGTAAAAATAAGAACTTCCGGGCCAGCCCGGTGGCGCACTGCTACAGTGCGCCGCTTGGGAGCGCGGCGGCGCTCC
>NW_007739439.1:10382-11529 GCF_000696425.1 Galeopterus variegatus | reverse complement strand
ATCTTTAATTTCTTTTAACTTTTATTTGGTAAAAATAGGCTATATATTTTTTTAGAACAGTTTTATGTTTACAAAAAAAAATTGAGAAGTGATTACAGAGAGTTCACAAATACCCCACCCACAGTTTCCCCTGTTATTAACATCTTATATTATAATTAATGAACCAATGATGATACATTATTATTAACTAAAGTACATAGCTTATTCAGATTTCCTTAGTTTTTTCCTGATGTCCTTCTGTTCCAGGATCCCAGACAAGGTCTCACATTACATTTCCTTGTCATGTCTCCCTAGACACCTCTGGTCTGTGACAGCTTTTCAAATTTTGTTTTTGATGATCTGAAGAGTTTTAAGGAGTACTGGTCAGTGTTTTGTAAGACATCCTTCTACTGGAATTTGTGTGATTTTTCTCATGATTAGTTGGGGGTTATGGGTTTTGGGGATAAAGACCCCAGAGGTAAAGTGCCATCCTCGTCACCTCATAGAAGGGTACATACATGATTTATCACTGTTCACGTTGACCTTGATCACCTGGCTGAGGTGGTGTGCTGCTACAACAGAATACTTTGGACTGGGTAATTTATAAGAACAGAAGTTTTTTCCTTGCAGTTCTCAAGGCTGAGAATCCCAAGGTCAAGGAGCCAGCTGATTCAGGGTCTGGTGAGGGCTGCCCTCTTCTTCCACGGTGGCACCTTGTTGCCACGTCCTCACATGGCAGAGGGGCGACACCGTGTCCTCAGGTCGAGGAAGGTGGAAGGGGAAAAGGCACTAGAGCGTGCCCTCCAACCTCTTTTATAAGAGCACCTAACCTTACCTCTTTAATACCATCACCTTAGAGTTGAAGTTTCAACACAGGAATTTTATTTATTTATTTTTACTGAAACATAATTGATTATACGTATTTGTGGGTAGATAGTTGAACATCAATACCTGTGTACAGTGTGTGGTGATCAAATCAGGATAACTAGTATATTCATCATTGCACAAGAGAATCATTCTTTGTGGCCCTTTACCAATTTCTCACTAATCCTCCCTCTCCTCGCTGTTTCCCTCCTCTGGTGGCCTCAGTTCTGTTCCCTAATTTTGAATGTTCAGTGACTTATTGTGATTGTTGTATCTTTCTTTCTTTTTTATTTGTTTATTTTTT
>NW_007739439.1:7093-8871 GCF_000696425.1 Galeopterus variegatus | reverse complement strand
TTTTTTTTTTTTTTACTGTTAAGTTGTTTGAGTTCCTTGTATATTCTGAATATTAATCCCTTATTGGATGTATAGTTTGCAAATATTTTCTTGTATTCTGCTGGTGGTGTTTTCACTCTGTTAACTGTTTCTTTTTCTGTGCAGAAGCTTTTAGTTTGATATAACCCCATTTATTTATTTTTTCTTTTGTTGCCTGTGCTATTGGGGTCTCATTTATAAAGCCTTTGCCAAGTCTTACTTCCTAAAGTTTTTCCCATATGTTTTCTTTTAGGAGTTTTATGAGTATGATTTCATGTCTTATATTTAAGTCTTCAATCTTTTTGAGTTGATTTTAGTATATGGCAAAACGTATGGGCCTAGTTTCATTCTTCTACACATGGATGTCCAGTTTTCCCAGTACCATTTGTTGAAGAGGTGGTCTGTTCCCCAGTGTATGCCCTTGGTACTTTTGTCAAAGATCAGTTGGCTGTAAATACATGGGTTGATTTCTGGGTTCTCTATTCTGTTCCATTGGTTCATGTGTCCATTTTTATGCCAGAACCATGCTGTTTTGGCTACTATAGTTTGCAGTATAATTTGAAGTCAGGTAGTATAATGCCTCTGGCTTTTTTTTNTTTTTTTTCTTTTTTGCTCATAATTGCTTTAGCTATTCAGGGTCTTTTGTTGTTCCATATGAATGTTAGGATTGTATTTTTCTATTTCCATGAAGAATGTCATTGGTATTTTGATGGGGTTTGCATTGAATCTGTAGATCGCTTTGGGAAGCATGGACATTTTCACAATGTTAATTCTTCCACTCCAAGAGCACGATATGTCTTTCCACCTTTTGTGTCCTCTTTCATTTCTTTCAGTAGTGATTTGTAGTTCTCATTGTAAAGATCTTCTACCTCCTTGGTTAAATTGATTACTAGGGTTTTTTTGGGTTTGGGGTTTTTTTTTTTGTTTTGTTTGTTTGTTTGTTTGTTTGGTGACTATTGTAAATGGGCTTGCTTTCTTTATTTCTTTTTCTGCTAGTTTATTGTTGGAGTATTACAATGCTACTGATTTTTGCTTGTTGATTTTGTATCCTGCAACTTTACTGAAATCATTTATCAGCTCTAAGAGTTCTTTTGCAGAGTCTTTAGGTTTTTCTACACACAGGATCATGTCATCTGCAAACAGAGACAGATTAACTTCATCTTTTTCAATCTGAATGCCCTTTATTTCTTTCTCTTGCCTGATTGCTTGGGCTAGTACTTCCAGTACTATCAACATACAAATCTTAGAGGAACACACACTCAAATCACAGCAGGTAGTGTTTTTCAGGTCTTTCTACTGTAAAGTTGCTCTTTTTTTCTTTTCTTTCTATCCTGTGTTCTTTAGAAGGAACTCACTATATACAGCCCACATTTAAGGAGTGGGGAGCTATGCTCCATCTCCTTCAGGGTGTTATATTTACATAAATTATTTAGAATTCTTCTATGAGAGAGTTTTGTCTCTTTTCCCTATTTATTTATTAATCATTTATTTATATTAGTATGGACTCATGGATATTTATTTTATACTTAGGGTCAGAATCATCCAATACCACTTTATTTACTTTGTTGCTCAAGTTGTTCCAGCTTTGACCATTGGGAGCTCTTTCTGTTGGCTCCCATGTCCCTTTGGCTTACCCTACCAGTGTAGGTTTTCCTTTTTGGCACTTCCTTACTTTCTGACACTACAAGATGTCTTTTAATTTTTTTATTTTGAAATAATTATAGATTCACAGGAAATTGCAATAAAATATACAGAGAAGT
>NW_007739439.1:0-5886 GCF_000696425.1 Galeopterus variegatus | reverse complement strand
GGATCTGTTTTTAGGAACCCAGAACCTTACTGTAGGCTCTCGAACAAGCAGAAGGTATAGAAAATTGAACACAGGATTTTTCTCTGTTGAAATAACTGTGGTTGTTAGTTAAACATTTATGTTATACCAAGTGAAACCAGATACTTGAATTTCATTGAATCTTCCCACAAATATACAGAGAACATGAAATAAAAGAGAATGAGTACTTTGCCATTTGCCCAACAGGTAGCAATTTACACAACCAGAATTTAAAACTAGGGCTATGAGACTCCAAATCACTCATACTCTCCATTGCAACTTTTCTGATGATAATCAGAAGCAGAACACAGATCAGGATCTCTGACTGATTGAACTTTGGAGCTGTATGTTTGGATCCTTGACACAGGCATGTTTTTCCTCCATTTAGCCTCCAGCCCCAGCTGGGTGAACACAAAGTGAATTAAAATGCACTTTATCCACAGCTACTGAATCGCCTTCCACCACTTTGCTGTTTGAGGCACCAGAAAAGATTCTGATCCTATTACCAAACCCTTCGTCTGTACAGGCTTCTGATTAAACAGGCTACTTTAGAACTAGTAATGGCAGTTCATTGTCATTCTTCAGATATTTACATCAGAGGCATGTTCCGCCACCAAGGAGACCACACACCACCAGCCTCCTTTCTCTGTCCACTGCAGACAAGACTAATCGATCTCCATCCAGGAGTGATTTTGCGACCTCAGTGCTCCAGCCAGTCACTGTCAATCGTTTGGAGCTGCCCCATGAAATGAATCTGGTGGCCTGTGAGGTACCCTGCTCTTTTTGCAATCTGCAGGGGAGGGAGGCCCCTGTCAATGCTCAGGAAGCTGGCCTGGCTCTCAGAGGACATGCCACCATGGCTCGGGAAAAGACTGTACATGCGGTATCTATGTTCTTCTTCTGGGTCTGCTGCTCAACGTTTTGCCACAAAACGAAGTCACCACTTGGCTCAAGGACGTAGCTCCCATCCTCCAGTGGGCTCCCCCAGCAGTAGTTCTTGAAATGGCTTTTTGACACAAGGAGGGAGCCCACCAGGCCCCCAACAGAGAGGCCACATCTGTGGAAAACCCAGGACAGCTCCATCTGGCTCGTATTCATTGTCTGGAGTCTGATTGGGTTCTCTACCTCTGGCTGCTCCTGGAATGAATAAATAAACTGCCCCCAGAGCCAACTGGGTGCCGAGGAGGAAGAGGACAGTGCTGTGATCAAGAGCCCAGGCTCCAGGGCTGGGGCTGGGCTGGAACCCCAGCTACTCTGCTCTCCAGCTGAGCAACTTCAGGCAAACAAAGAGAGAGGCAAGGTAACCTCTCCAAACCCAGGGCTCCTTGTCTGTCAAGTGAGAATAAGAGCATGCAGCTCCTGGGGCTGTATTAAATGACAGAATGCACAGAACACAGCCTGGCCCTGTTGTGTGGCGAGTACTAGATAAATGTTAGGAGTTTTATCTCCCTTAATCCTCTGAGAGTAGATGGCCTTAGTTTCATTCTTCAGATGCAGCTTAGAGAAGGCACGGGGGCAGTCCACAGCGGCAGAGGGCGTCCTGCTGTGGTCTACCACTACACTGAGCAGCTGTCTAAATGCCTTAGGCCACCAAGTGTATTACGTAGACGACACATGGAAAAGAACTTCCACTCTAAAGAAGTGCAGTACCATTGTGAGGAGCATGTCTGACCTGTTGTTGTGCATTATCTGTGCAGCTGCAGAACTACCCTCGGACTGTGGGTCCTCCTTCTGTTCTCTTTGCAGTCACACGTGCCTGGGTGGGTCTCCTGGCTCTCCGCTCGCTGCGTGCCCTCAGGCATGCATCGAAGTTTCTTGAGAACCAGTTTCCTCATTCAGAATGTTAGAATAGTTCAGAGCTGTTGTAAGTGTTGTCATGATTCAGGATTAAAAACAGCATTGTATATGTGTGGAACATCTGGCTCATCTCATCGAGCACATGTGCTGAATCACAGCTTTGACTATTAATATCACTGTGACTCAGAGCCGAGAAGCACAGCTCCTCCTGCTCTGGCAGCCTAAACAGGACTCTGCTTTGGGAGGGAGGATTTTCAGGGAAGGGACTGTCTTTGTCTGTTTTCTACTGCTGTACCAGAATGCCCACAGACTGGGGAAATTATAAAGAAAAGAGACTTATCTGGCTCACGGTTCTGGAGGCTGGGAGTCCAAGATGCAGGGGCACATCTGGCAAGGGCCTTCTTGCTGCGTCATGACACGACGGAAAGCGTCACATGGTGAGACAGTGCGGGAGTGAGAGGAAGGGGCGGAACTCATCCTACTGTCAGGATCCCACTCCTGAGATGACGGCATTCTTCCCTCATGGCCTAGTCACCTCTTCAAGGTCCCACCTCTTAATACTGTCAAAATGGCAATGAAATTTCAACATGAGTTTTGGAGGGGACATATAAACCATAGCACGCCTTCATCCTCAGTCCCCTGGCAGCTCCCTGGTGTGTGACATCCCCGCCTTCTGCCTCACCTGAGCCACCTGGCGATTGTCTGAGTGCTCTCACACTCCACCCTTATGGCCACAGCAGACTCCAGAACCAGTGTCATTGTTATGATCCCCCATTTCTACAGGTGAGGAAATGGGGACCCCCTCTGTTCAGAGGTGGCAGAGCCAAGACCCACACTAGGAACTTCCACCTCCAAACCAAGGCCTGCCTCCCTCCACAGGCCTGGCTCTCCCTGTTTGCAGGAGTTATATTTAGTAGCAGTTTTTTTTTTGTTGTTTTTTTTTTTTAACAGAATCATCATTAGTGCCTCTTTGTCTATAGCGTCATAGAGTATAACATAATGAAAAGCTGCCACAGCCTGATTTACAGAGGGGTTTGGTGGTTTCCTTGTGTGAGTTCATTTCTATGCCACGGCAGCTCTGGGTCTCCTGCCAAAGGATAAGCCTGGAACTGATCCAGACTTGGCCTAGAGAGCAGGTCTCCTATTCTTGACACCCAGGCAATGGGCTTCTGCTTCCCAAGCAAAGCAGCCTCCCGACTGGGAGACTTGGTCCTTTGGGGCCGGGATTTGATGTTTTCTCTACGACACATCATGTCAAAGCATCAACCTCATGGACTCATGCCCTGGGGCTCCCAGTCTGTTCATTTGGTCCCTTTGACAGCCCCTCTTGTCATCCTGCCTGGCACTTTCAGGCTTGCTGAGTGGTGGGTTGTGAGGCAGATGGCCAAAGAGGAAATGTAGGGACCCTGTGACCTGGGAGACCCACCCCCACCATGGGGCCGACATGCAGTGGTGGCCATGAAGGACATATGCGGTAGAGAAACATCCCCAATGCAGACCACCAGTTCATTCCAAAGGATGGAAGACCAGCCAGAAGTGGTGGGGCACCTGCCACATGACACGTGTTGATTAGATAACTTGGAGAACACAAATCTGTCAGCTCTTGAGGAGACAGAACACTTTCACTTGAAATTTGGTACAATTTAATGTACAATATGTCCTAGCAATATACATTTAAAGTTAAGTTATAGGTATAAGTCTAGACTAGAGGAGTGTCAAGAACTGTGAAGGGTCTGAGGTTTTCCCCTGCTTTCCAGATAGCAGGTGAGCCTGCCACGGCTTCACGGATGCTGGCAGAAGAACAGAGCCCGGGGTCGCAGACAGTGGACTAGTGCAGCTCAGCAAGAAGCATGAGCTCAACATTTACACTGGGTCCCCTTGCTCCCAAGTTCAAGGGCATGGTGCAGATGGGTAGTGTGCACACATGTGGTCTTTGTTGCAGCCCAGGAGCCCCCCAATCTTACAAGAGGGCTGCCGGCAAACCTGTCCAACTTTTTCCCTGGAAGGAGACATTACCTTTATTATACTGATCAGGAAACAAATCTGCCTTGTGTTCTGGAGGGAGACACTTTTTCTATCTTACAAGTGTGTTCTTTATACAAACATGCTTGAAAACCTGTCCAGAATGAAGACCGACAGTGCCCTGCTCACCGATACCTATGGAGAATTGCGGAGTTGGGATTGCAGATTGGATAATTGCAGGATTATTTCCCAAGGAGATACAAAATCTATAAACGAGAAGTTATAAGTTGAGGAAGACTTCACTTAAACTAAAAGGAGAGGGGGCAAGTCTGTTGACTGACGACACCAGCTGTGATTTTTTCCCCAGCATTTTCCCTGTCTGATTCTGTTTAACATATGTCAGCAATCTGTGTTAAAGATTTCCTGAGCTCGCATCCAGGGGAGGAGGTTCTGCCTAAAGGACATTGGGCTGAAGAAGGGAATTGGCCTGGAAGGCGCAATTTTCTTGAAAGGGATCCAAAAGGTGGGTGTTTGGTGCAGGGCCTGGAGAGTTAGCTAGAAAGTCTGCTGGGGCAGAAACCATCCAGGGCCTCCTTCAGGCCTGTGAGCCCAGGAAGAGAGGGAGAGACAGAGCCAAGAAATGTTCTTGCAGGGATAGAAACTCTGCTCTGTGGGAAACCTGGATGGATGAGGCTGGTCCATTGCCAGCTGTCTGAACTAACAGAGAGACGTAAAATCCCAAGGAGAAAATGACCTGAAAGTCTCGCTTCTATTGACTTTCAGAACATTCTGTGACTCTGAGAAGTTCTGCCTTTTCCATAAGGGAGAGAGAAACAGACAGAGCAGTACATTCCCATCAAATTCACAGCACTGTGTTTTTCCGGGGCTTGTATACACAACATTGTGCCAGGAGGTGCAAGATGCCACAGGATATAAATGGCGCATGTCCCTGGAGCATCAATGTTTTATTCATTTATTCATTTATCCATTTATTTATACAATGATACATTTATTTATTTATTTAACAATGAATTAACTTGCCATGTGCTGAAGTAATTTAAATTATAGTTTTATAGTAAATTAACACAAATATTTTGGAGTAGGATGCAAAATTCATATTTGTATTTTTTTAACGTAGCTATAGACATTAAAAAATAATTCCTATTAGTTTATTTCTTCAGCAAAACTTTACCAAGCAACTGCTATGCATAAGGTATGGAACTAGGCATAGAAATGAATGAGCAGGATAATTTTAGGAAGGAATAGTGTTGTAGAGAAAGTAAAACTGAGCAGCAGGACAGAGAGACAGTGATTGGAGGAGGGATGGCTAAACTAGATGAGTTGGTCAGAGAGGAAGTGACATTTGAGTTGAGACCTGAATGATAAGAGGGAACAGGATGTGAGATGGCCTGGGAGTGATGTTCCAGGCAAAGAGAACAGCAGGTGCAAAGGTCCTGAGGTTTGGAGTGCCCAAAGGGCAGGAAGGAGGCCAGGGCAGCTGGAGTGCTAGGAGCAGGGAGGTGAGAAACAGCAATGGCAGCAGCATAGAAAGAGGCCAGCCAGTGCTGCCTGTGCAGTGGGGAGCCTTGGGAGGGCTTTCAACAGTGGAGTTATTTGATCTGATTTCTTTAAATAGCAACCTGGGCAAGAGCGTAGACAGGGAGATGGTTAGGAGGCTAAGGCTGGCTTATGTGTACTGCCCTTGAGCATTTAAGGTATGTGGATGCAAAAGTTGAATGAGATGCCCAAGCTTATGCCAATCCTGGGGTACAGGTGGAAAAATACCCCCAGCTTGCACCCAGTATACATGGGGCAAAGATATCCTAGATGTAGATGAAAATACATGCCAGCATCCTGAAAAAGCACATTGCTGACTTACAGATCATCAGATGGGCTGCAGTTGACACGGTACAGGTGGAAAAATACCCCCAGCTTGCACCCAGTATACATGGGGCAAAGATATCCTAGACGTAGATGAAAATACATGCCAGCATCCTGAAAAAGCACATTGCTGACTTACAGATCATCAGATGGGCTGCAGTTGACATGTGTGTAGGAGACACCAGGAATTGGCCTTCTAAAAGAAAAAAGACAGGACTGACCCAGCAA
>NW_007739438.1:35756-36473 GCF_000696425.1 Galeopterus variegatus | reverse complement strand
AACTCATAAAAGCTCCAAGTGGTATTTGCATTTCTGCTGGAATAAAAACGGCAGGCTCCAGGCTCCCGGGAACAATGCAGGCAGGCTGGGGTGGGCACGAGGGAGGCTAACGCACTGCCCAGCCTGCTCAGGAGGATTAGACAGACAAAACCCAAACATGGAAAAAGATGCAAATATCCCCAGGAACTGGAGCAAGTAGGAGCCTCAGCTCCAAATGTCAATTACTAGAAGTCTCCAGAGCCCGGTTAAAAATAGATATGCAGGTTTCTTTGTTCACATGTCAGAAAGGGTCATCCCATCAAATCAGATTCCCATCACCCTCTTATCACCCAGGAGCTGAGTTGTCAACCATTTGCAATGGGAAATCTTGGTTACAATGCTGTCACAGTGTCCAAATTAGCATGCACCCTTTCAATTATATTCAAATACCACCACAGTCTCCAGGTTTTCACAGGATGTATATAATATGGGGATGCACATAGACATAACATGTGTAAACATTGCTATAACCAGGCTTCCCCCCTCCCAGCCCCCCCCCCAAAAAAATAGCCTCTGTGTGTTTGTGGGGAGAGACGGGTGTGAGCAGGGAGCAGACGCAAACTGCGGGCTGGCGAGTTAGGCAGACCAGGAGGCAGAACCAGGTGGGGCAGAGGACGACCACATCACACTTTCCGTTTGTGCTGCAGCCTCACTCAGAGACCTTTAGAAAGTCCCTCG
>NW_007739438.1:31200-34383 GCF_000696425.1 Galeopterus variegatus | reverse complement strand
TAGACATAACATGTGTAAACATTGCTATAACCAGGCTTCCCCCCTCCCAGCCCCCCCCCCAAAAAAATAGCCTCTGTGTGTTTGTGGGGAGAGACGGGTGTGAGCAGGGAGCAGACGCAAACTGCGGGCTGGCGAGTTAGGCAGACCAGGAGGCAGAACCAGGTGGGGCAGAGGACGACCACATCACACTTTCCGTTTGTGCTGCAGCCTCACTCAGAGACCTTTAGAAAGTCCCTCGTTCTGCAGTTTTCCTCTTCCCTGCACTTAGATGCATCCCTAGCTACCCACCTTTGCCCACGAAAGACTGTACAAATGAATTAGATTTAGTCTGAATGACTCATGAACTTCTCCTGCTAAAAGTGCTTAAATTTGCAGTCAGCTCCAAATTAGACTTGGTAATTGAAGGAGCCGCAGTACAGATATTCCCAAATAACAGACAATCTAAAAGTCATTTTGACTTGATTCCGGCATGCAGTGTTTGATTTTTGAGGGGAGCAGCAGATTTGCTTCCCTAATTAGTTTTAGCTTAAGCTAGTGTTAAACTTGTATTCCTTTCCGTGAGCCTTGCCTGGTTTGAAACAAAAAAAGGAAGGAGAGGCGCGAAATGAAATGTCACCACTAAAAATGGAGGGAAAGGAAAATAGCCACAAAATGGATGATTTGCAAATTCTCAATATATCTAGATTCAACCTCTGAGAGAGGAATAGGGGTGGTATGCTTGACTTTTTATTTCTTGCCAGAAATTTCCTTTCCATTTGATGGGCCCCTTTTTGTCTCTCACTGATGAGCCCTGAAATGTAATCTTGCTGAAGAGCTCCCCCACCCTCCCCAAGTCCAGTGAGCCACTACAGCTGTGTCAATGTTTGGGACATCTTAACTAAGCTTATTACTCTCTACAGTAGTTTCTCCAAGTAAGCCAGCATTTTAAGAATTAGTCCTCTGTATTAGTTCGTTTTTGTTGCTTATAACAAAATACCTGGAACTGGGTGATTTATAAGGAAAATGACATTTATTGCTTACAGTTTCTGAGGCTGGGAAGTCCAAAGTCCATTTGGCGGTGGTGACAATGACCCAGGGGTCTCACATTGCAAGATGGTGGAAGCAGAGAGAGCAGAGAGCAAGACAGACTCTCCTCTTCTTTTAAGGCCTCAGAACCACTCCTCTGACAACCATTTTTAACCATTCACTACTGCATGGTCCTACAATCCAATCACCTCTTTAAAGCTCCACCTTTCAATTACCGTAATAGGATTTCCCACCCTCTAAACAGTCACAGTGGGGGCTAAGTTTCTAATACACAAACTTGGGGGACACAATTCAAGCTTCAGTGAGTTTTTGGGGGGACATAACACAGTCCACTACATTCTACCCTTGACCCTCCAAAACTCATATCTTTCACATTCAAATACATTCATTTCATCCCCAAAGCCTTAACTTGTTTCAACTCCAAAGTCCAAATCTCAGAGTCCCATCTGTGAAATCAATACAAGTTATCTACTCCCAAGATACAAGATACAGTGGGACAAATATAGGGTATATATTCCCATTCCAAAAGGGAGAAATTGGCCAAAAGAAAGGAGAAACAGGTCCCAAACAAGTCCAAAACCCAGCAGGGCAGGCATTGAATCGCAAAGCTGGTGAATCTTGTAACTTAACTCCATGTTTGATGTCCTCTGCATGCTGGTGTGGGGGCTGGGACCCCAAGTCCTTGGGCAACTCCGCTCCTATGGCTTTCCTGGTCTCAGGCCACACTTCAGCTCTCCCAGGCTGGTGTTCCACTCTGGTAGCTCCACAGGTCTGGGGTCTCCATGGCTGTCCTGCTCTCACAGCTTCACTAGGCATGGTGCTGTTGGGGTGTCCCTGATGCAACACCAACCCCATGTTTCTGCTCAGCATTACTCTAGTGCAGGTTGTCTGTGCTGACTCTGCCCCTGTGACAGATCTCTTCCTGGACCCTCAGACTTTTCCATATATCCTCTGAAATCACAGTGGAGGCTCCCAAGCCTCCACAGCTCTGGCATTCTGCAAGCCTGCAGACCTACTACTACGTGGACACCTCCAAGGCTTCCAGCTTGTATTTTTCCAAAGCTGCAGGTCCAGCCACACTTGGGACCAATTTAGCCATGGCTGGAGTGGCTAAAGCAGCTGGGGTGCAGGTGCTGGAAGCAGCTTCCCGAGGTGTTCCTGAGCAGTGAGCCCATGGTGGGTGCCTCAGGCCTGTTCCCAAGACCATTCTGTCTCCCTAGGTCTTTGGGCCTGAAATGGAAGGGTTGACCCCAGAGGCTTCTGCAATGCCTTCAGGGCCTTTTCCCCCTTCTCTTAATAATCCCTTTCTTTTGTGTTAATCTTCTTAGTGCCATTGAATTTTTCTTTTGAAAATGCTCTCTGCTTCTCTACCACATGGCCAGGCTGCAAATTTTCCAAATCTTTACACTCTGCTTCCCTTTTAAATCCTGGCTTCATGTCATTCCTTTGCCACCATAACTCAGCTTAGGCTGTTGCAAGTAGCCATGCAGCTTCCATAATGCTTTGCTCCTTAGAAATTTCTTCCACCAAATACTTTGGCTCACAACTCCTAAGTTCCAACTTCCACAAAGTCCTAGGGCATGGACAGAATGAAGCCAAATTCCTTGCCAGTTCACAGCAAGGGTGAACTTTGCCCCAGTTTCCAATAAACTTCTTATTTCTATCTGAGACCTCCTTAGAATGGTCTTTACAGTCCATATTTCTATTAGCATTCTGCTCACCACCATGTAACCAGTCTCTAAGACGTTCCAAACTTTCCCTCATCTCTTTGTCTTCTGAGTCCTCTAAACACCTTCAACCTTTGCCTAATACCCAGTTTCAAAACTGCTTCCACATTTTCAAGTATTTGTTATAAGCAACACCTTGCTTCTCTGGTATCAATTTTCTGATTTAGTCCGTTTATGTTGCTTACAACAAAATACCTGAAACTGGGTGATTTATAAAGAAAAATGACATTTATTGCTTACAGTTTCTGAGGCTGGGAAGTCCAAAGTCCATCTAGTGGTGGTGACAGTGACCCAGGGATCTCACATTGCAAGATGGTGGAAGCAGAGAGAGCAGAGAGCAAGAGAGAAAGAGACAGACCCTCTGTGAGCTTTAAGGCCGCGGGACCGCGCCCCTGTCCGCCATTATTAACCCGCTCGCTACTGCACGGTC
>NW_007739438.1:3684-30680 GCF_000696425.1 Galeopterus variegatus | reverse complement strand
AGATTTCTTTCCTTTATTTAGAGTAGGGAAAATTGGTCAACCAACTGAGGTAAATGTCAGATTATGATGAAATGATAGTAGTCATTAAGTACTTGAATGGTGAAGATTTAGATGTATTCTTTGTTAATCTACTTGGCAAAATTAGAAAAATTGGGTGAATACAGAAAGACAGATTTTGGGTTCACGTGAAGAAAACAATCCCTCGCCATCAGAGCTGGCCATAGCCTGACACAAGAATCTGTGAGCAACTTGTCACTGTTGAAGCGGAAGCAGACTAGATGACCATCTGTCAAGAATGGTGCAGACAGGACTTCAGCACTTGGTAGTAGGGTCGAAGAAAACAATCTCCTTTTCAATAACTTCCTTCTTATAGAAGTCATTGCACTACGCAGATTCAGTAAATTGATTTTAATAAAGTTTGGATTATTAGTTTAAATCAGCTGTTACTAAGTATCTAAATTCACTCTATGTAGAGAGAACTTCAGAGACATGGACCTAATTCTTACAAACTTAAATACATGCAGACAAGAAAGGGAATGCATATGGTTTGATATTATATGCTTTAGATATTATATGCTTTAATATATGTTATTAATGCAAGTTAAAATGGAACCACGTCAGAGAAGAGTAATATTTCAACAATTATTGGCAGTTGTTATCCATGTAAATGAAGGCTTTAGGAGCTGATTTGGAGGAAAGAAGTCATTAAAACACTGAGAATTTGAAGCAGGGAGCAAAATCAGAGGGAATGAAAGGACGAATACCATGAATTATTAAATAAATTTTTCCTCTTGCACAATATTTCATGGTGCTGGCCCAATCCATAAGTGGAGAAACACAGGATCATGTTTAGATTCTGTAATGAACATATGTTTTAAATAAAATCTCAGAAATAGAAGACACTCTAGAATCCTACCATCTTGCTTTACAGATGAGTTTTTCCTCTTGCACAATATTTCATGGTGCTGGCCCAATCCATAAGTGGAGAAACACAGGATGATGTTTAGATTCTGTAATGAACATATGTTTTAAATAAAATCTCAGAAATAGAAGACACTCTAGAATCCTACCATCTTGCTTTACAGATGAAGAAATTGAGACCTAAGAAGGTGAATGGTTTGCCTACAGCTCATGAGATTTTCATGGAGTTGAAGAACATTGGTACTGTTTCTAGTCAAACTAATTAATTTATATAAGGTCTGGTCTTGGGACACATGACAATGACATTAAATGGTCCTGAAGAAGTATAAGCAAACAAATGACTTGGCACGTATAAAATACCTCCAAATTAAAACATAAAAATAATGTCAGTGTGCAAAACTAACAGAAATGAAGAGAATATTATAGAGCTTCATGATAAGAAAAGTCATTGACTCAAGAAAGAAGAGGAAAACATAGGAAAAGTGTTATAGATTATTGCATTTTAGAGCTGTTTCTCTTGTTTTCCTCTCTTTTTACTAACTATATCTCATTGTGAGATCTTGCCTTAGAGTCTGATATAAAGGGTATTACTGAGCCAAGCATAAAGTCTACATAATGAGAATTGTTGAAAATGATATTTAAGTTAAGAAATATTAATCCTGTTAATGTGTTGCTTTTCACCTTGACCCCTGGAAACACACACACACACACACACACACACAAATAGGCTAAATTTTCATCTAAAAAATGAATGTATCGTTACATAAACTCTATAAAGGCAAAGGCTATTTCTGGCCTGTGGTCTTTAAGCTGCCTGTCCTTGCAAGGTGTTGCGTGTATAATGTATGCTTAATAACTACTCATATATGGGAAGGATGACGATGATAACAACCTTTGCCAAATGCCAATTACAGGACATCCAGTCAATGCTTCATGGGTCAATACATCAGCAGAAAGGAAGCAGCAAATGGAATTAAAATAATGTATCTGTTTGTTCATTGTTAATGGCTGCTATGAATTTGAATTAGGCCAGTAATTGCTTCCCTGATATGAGAGCAAAATGCCAAGGTAAAGACTGTAATTAACATTCAGAAGGAAGTAGGCCCAGAGTATGGGGACTCCTTTGAAAAGAAATCTCCAGTTTCCTCTTTCCCTCTTCCAAACCTCTTCCTAATTTCTTAGCATTCTTTTATTTCAAAATTCTGTTTTTGTGGTTTTTGATCTTCCTCCTTGCCCCCCACCCCCTATCCCGCTTTTAATTATTGTTGCCAGTTTCAAAGTTGGCAAAATGCCTTGTTTTAAGAATGATACTTTTTTTCCATGAAAAGTTAGGGACTAGGAAGCAACTGCCCAACCAGCAATAAAGGGAGTCTTGATGAGGAGAAGGGATACTCAATTTTTTAAAACAACACTTATTTTTCCAAGCTACTCCTTTTTATTCAGGGGAAAGTGACAATGTTTCTTTTTGTTATTTCTGATCGTTGTTTAACAGGAAAAGGACAAGATAATGGCCTCACATCTTATATGCAAAGCAAACTAACAGACTCAGTTACCTTCATTAAGAAATAAATAATAGTAATTATGGTATGTTTTAAAAACCAAGCACTCTGGTTTTTGATACCCACCAGTTGGTGTCAATTTGTGATTTCTTCCTCCTTTTACTGGCTTGGTATGTGATTGCTTGGGATGCATTAGACCTTCCTGAATTTTCCCACCAAATAACACTGTTGTAGAAGGAGAATTGGTCTCCCCAGTGGAAGCTGATGACTCAGTGCTGGGGTGCATAACGCAGCTAAGAATGTTATGTTTTCTCCATTTCTTCCCTGGTGGCTCTTTGCTCTGTTGCTGAATTCCATGACCCCAGAAAGGTGTTTTGACTGAGGATCCCACAATACGAAGACCCACAGTATAGTCATGAAAACTCACGGAGCCCTGACTGCCACTTTGCATGTAGGGACTCACAATCATGGGCACTAAAAGAATGCTGTAAATAGCAAACAAAGAACAGTTTTCCTCATGAGGGTATGGGGCACACAAACAGTATTTGAAACTGAGTAGAGGGAGGAAAAATGCATTTCTCAAATTAAACTCTTCAGGCAGGTCGTTGCAAGCATCACATTGTTGCAATCATAAAGTGTGGCAAAGAAATGAATTGGAAATAACAGACTCCATCATCTGGGATAATTAGTGTCCAGGCAAAAATTTCCTAAGACTGGGATTTCACATCTCTAGGAATTATAGGGAAACAGGAAACAGTCTAATCAGTGGGCATCGTGTATTCAGAAAGCATGTACTAGGCACATGCTCCATATATAGCACCATTTTATAAGCATAACTGAGTTTAGCATAAATATGTTTTTGGTCTGATGATATGATTAAGAACCAAATTGTTTGGTTTAAAATCAATTGCCCTGGCTGTCCACTACCTGGTGAGCTTAAAATTCAAATTTTTTTTTCATTCGTCTTTTTCTCTTGGAATGACTTTAAATGTCAGATTTGTCTCAGGAGCAGTAGGGGTTCCATCTGCAATATCAGTGGCACACGAAACCTTCACAAGAAATGCTAAAATGCATTAATGGAAGCAGAAGAAAGCTATGGGCATTTTTGTGTACTTCTGATGCAATACCTTTTTCATTTTCTTTTTTAAAGGTAAAATAAATGGCATAAACCAGAAACATTGATATTGGTTATATAATGCCATGACAGTCAGAAAACTGAGCTAACAAGATTGTACTCTCAACCTGTTTTGAAATTAAGACAAATGCTAATAATTAACAACGGTTTTGGGAGTTTTCTTTATATCAAAGTTTCTTAACCTCAACACTATTGACATTTTGGGCCAAAGAATTTTGTTTTGGGGGCTGTCCTGTGTGTTGTGCAGTTGTTCAGTAGTATCCCTAGCCTCCACCTACTACATGCAGTGGTCCCCAGTGTTAAAAGGAAGTTCTCTCTGTCTCCAGACATTGCCAAATGTCCCCCAGGAGGTAAAATCATCTTCCTCCCCATTGAGAACCTGTGCTTTATATTGATGCCTAAAAGACAGCAAATTACCTGAGTTGCTATTGGCCATAAGAGCAAATTTGGAATTCAGTACATTGCAATTGCCATAAATTAAATCAAGGAATCCCATAAGCCAGGTACTATGACATTATGGAGTTTATGTTTTTATTGTGTGTCTCATGGGCTTCTTTTCTTAAGAAAAATATTAAAGTCTCTGTGATCCACTGGTCTCAGGGTTGCCTTTCTGAGTCGCAATTACACTGCATTTGTTGCCTGGTACCCAAAGTCCACTCCTAAACTTCACTGGGCAAAGGTAACCTGGAGTAATTGCCAATTTGCACACCTAGGGGTTGGTTATGATGACTAACCATGTGCACCATGAAAATAAAAGGGAAAATGAATGTATTTGTTTTACTACAAGTTTCCCTCATGGGAGAATGGCAAACTACTTATCTCTGGATTTGTAAGGAAGAGGCCATGGTAGGAGTACTAAACCCAAGCAATACTCAACTTCTCAAGGCCATCATTTTCCTATTTTACGAAACACTTTGGGGCCCTTTTTCTCTGACTTTCCTTGTCTCAAAAGATTTTGGAACACATCTCTATAGGTGAGTTTAAGCAGTTCCTTGAAGATTGATAGAATAAAAACACAAAAAACTGGAATCTATCAGAAATACAGAGCAGTGGCTGTGCCCACCCCTTACACTGGTTGCCTGGATCCACACCCTCCTCCCCCAGGAGCTCAGAGCCTCACCCAACTCAATGTGCAATAACCTCTCCAGAGGACAGAGAGAAGGGACTGTGCTGATCCCTTGTATTTGTTACCTGAATCCATGCCCTCCTTCCCCAGGAGCTCAGAGGTCATCCTGATACAGCAAACCCACCAGCACCAGCAGAGAGCACATTGGGGGTGTACAAACTGCCTAGATCCACACCACCTTCCCCTGGTGCCCAGTGTCCCATCTGACACAGTGACCAACCTGCACCAATGGAGAAAGTGCAGGGAGCCAACTGGCACTTATTATTGTGCCCATCCAGAACGAAACCTAAGAACCCCACCCAACTATCAATATAAAACACTCCTACAGGTAAGAGTCTCTTCCCTCAAAAACCACTCCAAAAATTAAAAGAAATGACTATACCACCAGATGCCCAGATATCAGCCAGAGATTTAAGAAGCATGAAAAAGCAGGAAAACATGACACCCCCAAACAAAAACTACAATTCTCCAATGCCAGACCCCAAGCAACAGGAAACCAGTAAATTGCCTGAAGAGGAATCCAAATGACAACATTAAGGAAACTCAACATGATGGATGAAAAAATAGATAGAAATCACAATTAATTTTAAAAAAAAAAAGATCCAGGACATCTATGGGAAATTCCACAAAGAAATAGAAACAATAAAAAGGAACTAAGCAGAAATTCTGGAACTGAAGAATTTATTCAGTGAAATAATAAATACAACTGAGAGCATAAGCAGCAGGCTAGAACAAGCAAAGAAAGGATTTCTGAACTGGAAGACAGGTGCTTTTTGAATTAACACAGTTGGACCAAAGAAAAAAGAATTTTAAAAATGAAGAAAGCCTACAAGACCTTTCAGATAACCTTGTGTACAGACATCCATATAGGGGTTTACCAGATGAGGAAGAGAAAAGAAAGTGCATTGAAAGCTTATTTAATGAAATAACAACCAAAAACTTCCCAAGTATTGGGAGAGATACAGTCTCACAGATCCAAGAAGCTCAAAGGTCCCCAAACAGATTCAACCCAAAAAGGGACTTCCCTGAGACACACTGTAGTCAAATTGTCAAAAGTCAAAGACAAAGAAAGAATTCTAAAAACAGTAAGAGAACAATGTAAAATCACTTATAAGGGAATCCCCATCAGGCTAACAGCAGATTTCTCAACAGAAACCCCACACACCAGGAGAGAGTGGGATGACATATTCAAAGTTCTAAAAGAAAAACATTGCCAACCAAGAATACTGTATCCAGCAAAGCTTTCCTTCAGAAATGAAGGAGAAATAGTGTATTTCCTAGACAAACAAAAGCTGCAAGAATTCACCACCACAAGACCAGCCCTTCATCAAATCCTCAAGGAAGTCCCACATCTGGAATCAAAAGAGTGATATACATCACCATAAATACATGAGAAAGAATACAAACTGCTATGATTTACATTGGCCTCATTTTCCTACTACATTGCAGGTAACAAGCCACTTTGTTCATCTAAACTCCTTTGTTGGGTCCTTTCTTCTACCAACACTAAAAATATTGCAGTGTGTACAGGGTCTGTCCTCAGCCCTCTTCTCCATCTACATTTTCCTCCTTGTGATCTCATCCAATCTGATTATTTCAAACCCAACCCATGTAGCAATGGTGTATTTCCACAGCCTAGACCTCTCCACTGAGTCCTATATTCATATACCCAGCTTCTGCTTGGCATCTTCATCTGGAAAACTAAACAGGCACCTCAAACTTAACACAGCAAAGAACCCTTGATTCTCCATATTCACTTCTATCTCCTAGTCCATTCATACCCCAATCCTCTCCCAAGTCTGAGTCACCCTTCTTTGCTTCACATTCATATCTGACTCTCCAAAATATATTCCAAATGCAGCCACCCCTCCCCTTCTCCACTGTCATACCATAATGCAAACCACTCGTGTCTCTCCCTCGGGTGAATGCAATAGTCCCCTAACTGCTGCTCTGCCAACAAAGTAATCTTTCTAAGGCTGTTAGTCCTCTGTTTCCCATTATACTTGGAGTAAAATTCAACTCTTCCTAAATTACACAAGGCCTCCAGAACACCTGCTACCATCCTTCCTCTCACAACACAATTGTCACATCAACCTTCCTTCTGTCATACAACACATTAGGTTGTTTCCACTGGAAGACCCTTTTGCCTGTTGTTCCTTGTGTTTGTGACACCCCTTTTTCCAAATCCATGTTCCAAGTCCAGTGGTCTTTCTTCAGAAGGCTTCTGTAACCTACTAGAGCAGCCTCACCTCCTATCACTCTGATAGAACGTTAACTTCTTTTATCTTATTCATAGCATCTATTCCTGAAATTATCTTATTTGTTGCATATCTATTGTCTGTCCTCATTGCTAGAATGCATGCCCCTTGCAGGTAGTGACTCTACTTTTTTCCAGAGCCTGAAATAGTCCCTGACACATAAAAAAAAGCTCAGTGAACACTTGGGGGCTGACTATCTAGATGTAATCCAGACAATGGAAGAAATCCATTATAAGTTACAGGCTGTCAATTAAGACAAGTGCTTGGCTCTGTCATGTGCCTGCCTACCACCAGAGTGCATTTATCCATCTTAAGAATAGCAGATAATACCAAATTGTTCTTCAGTGATTTTGATTTATGAATTAATCAGGTGTACTGCTTCAAGATAGCTTCAAATTCTGGTATGTCATGCAATTCTGCTGTCACATTTTTGATTACCTCTCAGATACAGTGATCCCAGCACTCTTATGCAATTTAATCAAGGACAGGATGAGCCATTGTAAGTGAATTGAACTACTACCAAAAGAAAATATGGGTATAGATGCCTTAAGAGCAGTGATATCAATACTAATATTTTACTTTCAGGCAATGTTTAAATGGTTATTAAAAACCCCCCAAAATATCAAATGTCTTTGGCCACTAGAAAATATGATATTTCCCTCAAGAACAGCCTTTAAATTGGGGCAACTTTCTGAAGCTTTTTTTTTTTTTTTTTGCATTTACAATACTATTGTTTTGTCTGGAATTAATTTGTTGTTGCCAAGCTCATCAACATTATCACTGGCAAAAGAAATTTTCATCTGAAAGGTAAAAAAAACAATGCACTACAATTACTAATATTGACCTACAATATAAAACAGGATGGTAGCTGAATTAAAACTAATTAGAGAGTAGCCATCAGAATTAGGGAGCTCTGCCCTAGGTAGACATGCTCAGCTTCAAGAGGAAAAGAAATTGGGGCAACTTTCTGAAGTTTTTTTTTTTTTTTTGCATTTACAATACTATTGTTTTGTCTGGAATTAATTTGTTGTTGCCAAGCTCATCAACATTATCACTGGCAAAAGAAATTTTCATCTGAAAGGTAAAAAAAACAATGCACTACAATTACTAATATTGACCTACAATATAAAACAGGATGGTAGCTGAATTAAAACTAATTAGAGAGTAGCCATCAGAATTAGGGAGCTCTGCCCTAGGTAGACATGCTCAGCTTCAAGAGGAAAAGAAAGTGTGAACTAGGGAGAAAAAAAAATCACAGACTCTACCTTGCATCTTTCCACAGTCCAGCAATTAAATGAGATTCACAACAATTGAGATCAAGGGTTCCTCCAGGCTGACACAGTAAAAGAAGGTTATTTATGCCCTATGACATGTTGACAGAATTACAATCATCTCTCTGCTAGAGGGACAGGAGATTTTTGATGAATTCCTTACAAGGGATATCTTTTAATCATAGGGAAAATAACTCCTCCAAAATATAAAAGTGGGCATGTTTAAATTCTTCCTTTTGCACACACATACTTACACTTTAATTGAAAAATAATTATGTTGGCTAAGATCTACCAGGTAGCCTGCAGCCTCTCATCCCTTTTCCAAACAAACACACACGTTTGAGAAGCTCTATGTTCAAAAAAAAAAAAAAAAAATCTAATTTATTGGAAATAGTTTCGATTACACAGGGGTTTTATTTCCACCGTGTGAAAGATTCATTACTGGATGACTTTATAAAGAGCTCTCCTGTGTTTTTAAGTGTTTGCTTAGAGATTATTATTGGACCTAGGTGACAGAATGAAGGAGATTTAAAGTTCAAATTCTAGAAGCCATAACCAATTGAAGAGCTACCAGAAATAAAAAATAAAGCATGTTCAAAATCGTTAAATGAGTCAGTAGGTGAATAAGTTAACATTTTAAGAAATTCATGGATTATTTTAAAGAACAAAAACCATGATATAAAACAAAGGCATTGGTAGTTAATGCAGTTACTCAAAAGCCATGAGAGAGACAAAACGGACCCTTTGCTTTTTCAACAACTGGGGAAAAATCCTGCTTCACACTATCTCCATAGAATTTTCAACAGTCCAGCCTCCGGCCCATAAGTTAGACCAGCAAGTTGCATATACGAAGTAAGTTTTAATCATAGCTCTTTTGCTCAGTATCCATTGTCCAGTGTATCCTTTTAATTTTAAGCTGCTGAACCTTTGTTCTTAGTCAAAGTTACTTTCTATTCTTTTGCAAAAGCATTTATTTCAGTATTTACTGTTTCCTACTTTTTAATCAAAAGTATTTACTGTTTCCCACCTTTTTAATTAAAAGAAAAAGCTTAAATCATAGCTCCTTTTATTAATCTATGTCACATAACATTGTGGGTTCATGAATTATTGTACTATTGTTCCATGAAACCAAACATACCTGAAGTATTAGCCAAAAACTCTTTGGTAGAAGAGTTGGTGACCTGGGATTTCGTTTTTTTCCCATAATATATCCATCATTTTCCTCAGGGGTGAATGGCGCACCCATCTGCTTGCCTTATAGAGTTGCTATCAGCATAAGATGAGGTAAGTTATCTGAAAATTCTCCAAGAAGCATAAATAGCTATACATAAAGCTGCTAGAAATAGTGACATCTAACATGATATATCCTTTGCATTTATAAGTAACACGGGATCTAGCTTTTGACATAAGCTGGAGTCAATCAAATCTAATTATGGTTCTCTCTGTATTTAAAAAAAAAACTTTATTCCTCATTAGTTAGAAAGATTTTATTTGAACATCAACAGAAACCATGTGGAAGGAAGGAAAGATTCATCCAGGTGATTTTCCTAGGTGGCCCATGAGAATGATTATACAAAGAAATTCTGGCATCTTCAGCACTCAAAAGCAATTTTTATCAATGATGCTTTTCTATTAACATTCAAAAGATACGGCTCAAATAATTCATGAAAATTCTAACATATAATGGTATCACACACACTTATTATTTTTAAAAATTATTGAGATTGATTATTTAAAAACCAATCCTTTTTTTTTTCTTTTGGAAGTGTAATCATAAAATTGAGTCAGTAAGTGCTACTTGCAGTTTGTGGTTATGCTCTTTTCCTTGTTTTCATTCTAACCTCAGAGGCTCGCCATATGTGAATATGAGAGACCGAGGTGGTCAGATCTGGCAAAGATGACCTGCTACTGGAACACACGCCTAGACACTGACACATTTTTGGCTTTTTTTGTTTGTTTGTTTGTTTGTTTTTATTACCATGCCCAAAGACTGTGCCTAAATTCCATGACCCAGATGCTTTAATTATGTCTAAAATAACTAATCAATACTAGCAAAATGCTGCCATAATTTCATAGAGCAGAAAAAGCCCAGATGTTTAACAGTTCAGGATAACAGTTTTTATCAGGGACTCGGTAGGATCATAATGTATTCTTTCAATCTGTACCAGAGATAGTAGCAGGAAGCTACTTTATAGATTTCTTGGTAATCTGAGCTGATGTTATACCTGTTACAGGACTTTTCCAATAAAATAGAAACACAGCAGGATAAAAAAGATATAAATGGTGATTTTATAACAGTCAATAAAAGCATGACTCTATAGTAATGGAAAATTTGTTCATGAATCGTGAAGTATCAGTGGCTCAGTTGGTGTGGTAATAAAATAATTTGTGTCCTGCTATTGGAACTTTTTTTAATGTGATAGCACGTACCTTTCATTTACTAGTTTTTCTTTCCTTTGAGGAGAGGAATCACCAAAGGCAATGAAACTTAATAAGGAAATAATGTATCTTAGTCAAATACAGACACCTAATCAAAACAGCCTCTTGAATGGCTTTTTAAACTACTCTATAGGCCATTACTTTTATTCATGAAAGAAAATTTCAGCCCATTATGTGAAAAATAAATTTATATTTAGTTCTCTCTCTTCATGTAAATGGGAATGAAACATTTCGAGCGTAAAACGGTTAACCTCATGCCTCCCAAATGAAGAAGTACGTCTTTCCACTACCTTTTCAGTCACATTTTTGACCTATAGGAAGTAAAATGCAGAAAGAATGTATCACCATTTTATGTGATGATTTCAATGTATGAAAAATAAAAAGCAGAGAAAAAGAAATCAGGGTTATTTGGAGGAAGAGGGGCAGGAATGATATGATTGATATTTTACTCGACCCCAAAAATATGTTCTGTCCAGGTTTTTCTCCAACCCTCTCTAAGGGGAATGCTGTTCTCTAGGTTTCTTTTAGTGTTTTTGTGGATATTAATTTTCTAAGAAAATTTTCTTCACCCCCATCTTATCCCAGTGTTCCTAAATTATTATAAATAATTAAAATAATGACAAAATCTTGTCACCTAATGAGATTGTGCTGCCAAATTCATAAACTATCATTTTTCCACTTCAGCGACAAGTTGCATTCACTTATATAACATTTTATCTGGTGTTATAAATAAGGAGGGAAGATAATTATTATCTCTGAAATATGGAAAATAAAATCTTGGAGGAGAAGCTACCTACAAATGCTTTCTTGCCCAACCAACCAATCTAATTTCTTTAAACTCATAAGATTTTAAATAAACACATCTGACAGCGATATTTGAAAGTGGGTGCCACCTTGTTCCTAACAGAAAGCCAAAGAACACTGGTAAATTTGAACCAACAACACATCTATTCTCTCTACTCCTTTGCCCTTTGGGTGACTTCCCCACATGGCCTACGTATGAGTCTAGAACTCTTACCAATCATTTTTGTGTGATGGAAAAGCTGTAAGTTCCCAGCAGCATAGATCACAAAAATGGCCCCCCCCCAAACAGCATTGTGTTGTGTAGTGCTGATCAATACCACATTCCTGCTAAGTTGTTCTGCTTATCTCATCTCTGTTCCTACTGGCATTTCTCCCTCTTCCATTGGGCTGGTTGCAGAGCATAGTTTACTACTCAGAGCCAGCCATGCCAAATAGAGAGCACAACATCAAAATCCCTGCACTCCAGCCTGTAGTGTTTGCCTTCCCTCAACAATCGAGTAGATGTCTGCTTTACTGTGTTTACACAACTAACACAGTGTTAAATGTGCAGACAGAACTGGAATGTAAACAATATGCAAACACAATCACCCTCACACAAGAACCCAAGGTTCCGTGCTCAGCAGGAACCTTGTTTTTTTTTCTCTCTTGATTCATTTAAAGAAAAAACAGCTGCCTGTTTTTTCTCAGCGACTCACCATACCCCTGCTGAAAAGTTTGGCTGAAACCTATTGCCCCTACAAAGTCTCATCTTGGAAGCCAACCAAAGTTTGGCCACCAAACACCATGCCTTGGGTGCTAGGTTTGGTGGCTGAACTTAAGCTCTGGAGCTCTAGCTTTGGCTTCACCACAGGGCGGACATATGGCAAGCAACTCATTTATACACAGGGATAATCATCTACTTATCTCAGAGGCTTCAAATTTTTAAAATATGATTGCATTAACTATGGAATACTAGGCAAATATAAAGGACTGTGATCGTCTTCACTAGCCTGTTCTCTGCTTACCATGAATCATCTTGAGATGGCTCTCATGGCCAGCACCCCCTTTAGGAAACCCCACTACATGATAGTGTAAATAATTACATGAGATCACTTAAGTAAAGCAGCTAACAAACAATAGGACAGCTTTCTTAAATACTAGACCCCTTCTCTAATGCATTTTTCCACCTATACCTGTTCCCCTTTGTTGGGAGAACAAATGGTATGGACTCTGGGGAGCAAGGATTTTGAGAAGTGGCAATGCCAAGAATTAGATCATCATACCATGTAGCAAATGTTGACTGACAAAATTTGGATATGAGAAGCTGAAGAGTATCATTGAGGTCTGCCTATCTAAACCTCTTTATCCAAAGTAACCCTTGTTTATTGTGAATCCAGTCATTTAATCTGAACACAACTAATCTTGAGGAGCAACTGTCGCATGTACCCCGGCTGGGCTCTTGGCTGAGATCAGGTTGCAAACCTGTTCTTACCCTCCCCCTCCACAATTGTATTTGGCATATAACGCACAATAAAGTAAGCAGAAATACAATTTTAGGACAGTGGACACAAAGAATGATTGCATATTGTAACGATAAATAAGCTAACTATAGTAGTCTGACCACCACACCTTGTACACAATTATTAAAAATCAACATTGTACTCCACATGTATGTATAATAAAAAAATAAAATTTAAAAAAATTTTTAGGAAAGTCAGTTCATGGAAAAAAATGAATGCAAATCCTAAAACTGTCATTTAAAACCCCACTGGGTATAAAACAAAATATTCTGCCTGGTAACACAGATTAATAAAATAATTAAGCCATGTTAGACAGGTAATGTGTTAGTCAATTTAGTGTGGGTAAAGCACTCTCAAACAGATTGCAACTTCTGCTCAGAGACTATAAACATTTGCATTTTACGAGTTTTTAAAAGCATATCTTATGTTAAATTCAAAACTTTAATGTCACATGAAAAGTTATTCTTGCACCTCTTGGGGAAAGAAGCCAAATACTGAGTTTGGGCAGAGATCTTGAAGTAGGCCGAGGTCAATCTTTAAAAGTAGCCAAATACATCTAGCTTGAAATATTAATCATTTGTTTATCCATACGTAATGCATTTTACCCCTGTTAACCTACACTTGGAATTTAACAGCAATCTATACCCAACCATCAAATATTTAGTGTCTGTTCAGGAAACGTAATTGGTAAAACTCAAATCTACTATTTGTTCTCTTTGATTAATGTTTACCAAGTGGAAGTTTTGGAACCAAATGATACATCAGTGTTCGGCACTCACAAATGCTTCCTCTCCTTATCAATACCTTAGATCCTCCTATTTCTCCTTTGTATTATCTTTTGAAAGTATACTGCGATGAATATTTTCTTGAATTAAATTTAACTCCAAAAAAAATTTGCATTTCCCCTGGACCACTGAAGTATCAACTTTTTAAAATTCCCTCTAGATAAACTAATGGCATATCCACTTCCCACTACTTAAGTGCCTTCTGTTCAGAATCACTAACCACAGTCAATATAACAAATCAGGGGTCCAAACAGCAGCATCCATCCCCATCTGGGGTCCTCCTGATTGCATTACTTCGGGGGAATGCTTTAAACTCAGGATGGAGCACAGTGCCTAGAGTATGCTAGGGGCTCCGGGTTTGAGAAATGAATTAATGAGCATCCTCATCTGTAAATTGGGGATCCTGAAACATATCCTGCCAGTTTAACAGACTGTTTCAACGATGAAACGGGGCATAGTTCATGAAAGCACTTTTAAAATAGTAAAATAATGTACAAACATTCACTCTTATTAAAATGGCAGGCTTTTAATAAACATGTTAAGAGACGTTTGAAAAAATTGAGGGGTAGGAAACATCTGTAGGCCCACAAAAATTTGCATAGCTTAATAACCTTGTTACCTAAAATAAATTAAATATGAGTAACTGCAGTCTCCTTAAAGCCTGAATTGGAAACAAAACCATGTCCTTTTTCTTTCTCCTCTCAACTCTATGACTCAGACCCAAGCCCTTATAACAAAAATATTTTTATAATTAAACATTTCTGCTTTCTTCAGTAGAATTTTATAGCTTAATGCTTCTAAGACAGGAACATTTGAGCTTTCACAGGGAAAGATACTGCTGTGTATGAACTGTCCATTACACCTGACTTACTATGAACAGCCATCCAGTGGTGACAGGAAAAATTAAGGATGACTTCTATGAGTGAACTGAAATTCCTCACTATGTCTCCAGAAGCAGGCTTTAGTGCTTCCTTTTAAAACAACCATCTTAACTATCTTGACAAGGGCAGAGCTACAGCAGTACTGAAATCTGGAGGGCTGGTCAGGCTAAGAGATCACAAAGCAAAGACCTCCGTCTTCTGACAAGGAGAAGGGACCTCTCTTCCTTAGTTTTGGGTGTTGATATTAGTCTTGTTTTGATGACTCTAAAAGGAAATGCTAAAATCTTAACTGTAAAATTGATTCCTTCCTCATAAATCTTTATGTGCTTTAACACGCATGTGCTTTGTCTTTTCTCTGAATTTTAATTCTATGGTATCTATGAGGAACAAGGATTTTTTTGACCCAGCTGTAATCAATTGGAAATATTAACCACCTCCTAAATTCATCTTGTTTTTAAGTGTCTGTGGCTGTGCTTTCCTTAGGACACTTGTCATTGTGGTTTTAATGAGAAGCATTGCTCCATGAATGTCTAAAAATGAGTACAGCTCTCTCAAAAAGGGTCAGCTATTTCTTGAGCTGAAATAGAAGATCTTTTGGTCTGAATGATTTTCTAAACAATGTCCCCAGCATGCTAGAAGGGAAATTCTCAGTGGCTACTAAAAGAGATTCATTCAAAGAGAGATGCTTCATCAGAAACTGGTGAAGACCCCTTAGCATCTTGCAAATGTTTTCAGTTCTCTGCTAATTTCAATAATGTTTGAGTTGCTGAAAATTCTCCCAGAAATTCCAAACAGTTCACCAATTAGCATTTACCTTGAAATGTGAGTCAGTTTTTTGAAACTTGTCCAAGACTTCTTAGGTGCCCTACATATATAGAGTCTCGCTTTTTAAAGCACAAAACCACACTACTTATATGAAAAAGACAGTTGGTGATTTTAGCAAGAACAAAGGAATAAAGCTTAGAGAATTCCTGGAAGCACCCTTGTGCTGTTCTGGGAGAAAGAGAATTCTAGAAGAGAGAAAAATTTAAAGCAGCCATACATAGGAACAGCTAATGAATTTTGAAAATGACTCATAAGATTTATTTAAAATCAAATCACACTGGCAATATTCTTCACCTCTTAGATAAATGCTCTAAATATCATTATAAGGGTTGTAAGAAGGCTAAGGTGTTTTTAAAATTCAAACATAATTATGTGATCTTCAAAGGAACGGTAACATCAAGTATCTATCTGTTGAATTAAAGCAATCTCTAATCAATACACTGGTATATCCGTAAGGGTTGTAAGAAGGCTAAGGTGTTTTTAAAATTCAAACATAATTATGTGATCTTCAAAGGAATGGTAACATCAAGTATCTATCTGTTGAATTAAAGCAATCTCTAATCAATACACTGGTATATCCAATAAATGAACATTTGAGTTCCTCATATTTGTGTCCCAAGCCCAGATGACTTTAAGATGCAGGGAAGTTGAGGCCCCATCATTGAACTTTGTAACCATTATAAATCACCTCACCTCTGTACCTTTTCCATTAGAAATTCTATTTCTTTTGAGTGAAAATCAAAAAAATAAAAATAAAAACTTCTGCATAGTAATCATGATGTGTTTTTGTGCAGGGCCTTCTCTTCTCGGATGCACAAGTTCAAGGGATTCATTTCATCTCTCTTGGTCTCAGTTTCCCCAGTGAAGCCTTCATAAATTGTTGGATTTCTTTATGCTTTAAAAGTGTGAGATTATACTCCACCTAATTATGTGGATTTTGTCAGTTATACTCTTCAACCATCAAGGGATTCATTTCATCTCTCTTGGTCTCAGTTTCCCCAGTGAAGCTTTCATAAATTGTTGGATTTCTTTATTCCTTAAAAGTGTGAGATTATACTCCACCTAATTATGTGGATTTTGTCAGTTATACTCTTCAACATAGCACGCATACTGAAAAGGCACTAATTGTTCATATCTTTCTCTCAAATATTTCCCCCCTGTTAATGTTTCTAGTCTCTGAATTTCTGTATAAATGGCTCAAAATGGCTTGATGGAATTGACGTATTGTTTGTATCTGTTGCAATATTTATAAGTGATGATGGTGATTTTGATATAAATTAAATAAGCTCTAAAGGGAATATGATTTTTAGTTTAACCTAAAACTCAGAAGATAGCAGCTCTACTTTTATCCCGGTTATCCCAGTAAGTATCACAGGATGCTTGTTAGTATAATGTATTAATAATAATATATTAACACAGTAATACTATAATAATTAGTATGACTCACATAGTATATCCTGATTAGTATAACCATATTTTATCTCAACTCATTAGTATAACCACTCTTTGACCCCTGTTTTAAGCTGTTCTGAAAATGTGTTCAATGTCAGCATTAATTTTTGTGTATTATTCTTGGGTCTATTTTTGCTTTTACTGAAATTCCAATTCTTAGCTCTATCATTGACTGTAATTTTTCTAAGGGTGGCTTTCTTTCTGTATGACTGACAGAGCAATTTTTTGTTTCTGAATATGAACTGAAAAGTGATTTTAATTATCCGAATCTAATAGGAATAATAATAATAACTGCATTGGTAAGTGCTTACATTTGTGTAGGATATTCTTCCTATCAAAGGAGGATAGAGTACTTCTCCAGTTTGACAGGGTGATAAACAAACTGAATTCAAGTGATCGATTCAATCACCTGGGGTGAAATGTACTAGCTATTAAATAGTCCACAGCGTTACAAGATTGTGAAGGGTGAAGAACAAAAAAGATTTCTTTATTCACTGCCTTATGTAATGTATGCCCACTGCTGGTGGTCCTCCTTAAACTACCAGAGAAAATCTCAACTTGCTTATAAGAACTCTCAAGTCTGGCAACTTGCGTTTCCACCTTAAAGGCAGCAACATGTTGAAATGGAACAAGTGTGGGCTTAGAGCCAGAGGGGCCCGCTTTCTAACCCCATCTCCTCCACAGACGAGCTTGTCTAGTTGGGCCAATAACACAACCTCTGTGAGCAGCATTTTCCCTGTATGGTAAATGCAGGATGTGCCGATGACTGTCTCAGCAAGATGTTATAATCATTTAATATACAATATTCGAGTTGCCTGGTGTCTGCTTCAATACTCCATTTTGATACTCCATACACGATAATTCCTCAGGGAGGAAAGTGCAGTGTTGGCACCCAGGGCTGAGAGTGTGGCATGGTTTTTCCATTGTGTTTGGCCAGTGTAGAGTGGTCATTGTCTACATGTGCTCTGTCTCACTCTTTGTCCTTGTCTGTCCTGGTCCTCTGGCTAAAGAGAACAAGCTTTTCCTCTGACATTTTTCTTTTTTGTCTGCTCTCATTGGAGTTTCTGTCTTGTCAGCTTATGCAGTTCCCAGTCGGGGATATTTAAGGTGAAAAGAAAACCCAGGGGACTCACCGCCATTTTGTTCATTGAGTTCCAAGGTGCCCGGACTTTGTCTCTCCACCTTTCAGGGTCTTCCTATGTTTGTTTCATGTAAATGAGATCCAGAGTGTTTAGCTGTCCTTAGCAGGAAAAGTAGGGAGAAATGTGTCTACTCCATCTTGGTCATGACTTAAAACTCTAATTTTCTGTATTAATGTTTATGTTTGGAAAAAAAATTTTTTAAGTATTTTCCTGGTTTCCTACCTTTATGAGCATCTACATAAGCAATCTAATCTTTTATAATTAGGCATAATGCTGTATTTACCATCATATCTGTGTAGTACAGTATATGTAGGTGCTATTGGAGACTAGCCCCCACTGTAAGCCATATCCTATAAATTCTTTTTAGCACAAAACAAAATCCCTATAATAGTTTAATCTGTTTGCTTCCACTTTCCTATGCCGTTTTTCTTTTATTACGCAGCCACTTATTCTAACTGTATTACAAATTTTTGTATATCCTTCCCACTATTTCCCACGTCATCTCTAAAGCATTCCACCTTGTATGGCTATTGAACTAAACTCCTAGCTGGCTTTATAAATCAGCAGCAGCAACAACACAGCACGCCTGCCCTTGATTGCTTTATAAAGAAAAACGGGGTGCCATCTTAAAGATTCCTTTATGGTATACCATAACTTTATCAAATAGAAAATTTCTTATATTTAATCCAATTCATTTTTATTGAGCACTACAATAAGCCAGGCACTGAGCTGCTAGGGACACAAAGATAAATAAGATTCTCCCCCAAGTTGCTTACAGGACAGTGAGGAGGAGGTCACATGTGCTAACTACAGGTAGAGATGTCATGACTCATTTTGACTTGGTTTGGGAGAAGAGTGGGCAGAAGCTTCTGAGTAGAGGTGACCTTTGAGTTGGATCTTGAAAAATGAGAAGGATTTCTTTTACTTTTTTCAGATCAGTATAGGGGTAGAGAAGAAAATGCAAGCAAAATGCAGGGGCATGAAAGCACCCAAAAAAGCCTAGTGTTTAGCACAGTGCCTGCTGCTCTGGAGGTTCTCAGAAGATATATTTGCAGAGCTGTTGATTAAGGTTGCATGGTGAATAGGAGAGGGTAGGAGAAAGTTAAAGGATTTTTGTAAAACATTTATTCTATGTCAGTCTATGTTTAGTTTATTTTCACCTGCCTCTGGTATATAGTGGTAATATATGCACATTATAAACTGCACAAGTGAGAATTTATTCTTTTAGGAAAGCATACCAAAAGTAGGTCTCTCTATTCTCTCTCTCTCTCTCTCTCTCTCTCTCTCTCTCTCTCTCTCTCACCATAAAAACATGAACTGGTTGAATGATTCTACCGCCTCTAAATGTGGAATATAGTTGGGTTCTGGAGGGGAAAAAATTGATTGCCATAACAAGGTCTACTGCTAAACTGAACATATGTTGCTCATAATGTCACTTTCTAAATCAATGAAATTATCATTATAGAACATGTCGACAAATTAGACATGTAAAGTGCCGGCTGTATGTGGGAGAGATGTAATTTGGCTCCATAAAAAGAAAATTAAACAATAAAATATCAATGACAGATGTAGTTAGCTAAAGGTTTTGAGGTTTAAATACCAATTTGTGGGGAAAAAATTATGCAGACAAGCTGAGGGGGCCAGATAAAAATACCAGTCTTCATGGGAGAGAAAGATTCAGTCTTTTGACCAGATGTTCTAAGACCTTAGCTGTGCCCTTTATTTAACAGACAAATATACTGACAAGTTCCTAACTCTTTCACATCCAAAGTAGGTTAGTAATGATAAACGAAACACAGCTGATCAAATATTAATTCATTTCTCTGATTTGAAAGAGTATAGTAGATTAGGTTAGAATTGGTAAAGCCAAGTTTCCTTACCAGGGTTACATCAAGTGTTTCTCTCCTTGGAAATCAACATGTCAAAATGCTAAAATTTCCATGATATTCCTAGTTGTGGCTTATTATTCCTGTTAATAATAGCATCATGGAATTATATAATAGACTTAATGATAAGTAAAAAATAACACAATTATTGATAATTAGCTTATTGTTCTAACAGTGAAACTGGTATACTACCTGTATAGTAAAGTAAGTGAAAATTAATCTCCTTTTTTATACTCTAAGAATACCAGTTATTCCTAGTGGATCTCAGGAACAACCGGTGTAGTCGAAAACAATTGTTAAGGGATATTACAAATCTTCAGCATCACCTATAGATTAAAACAGAGAAAATGACAATCTGCCAAGACCACAGAAACACTGGAAAATCTCAACATCTGTAAGATTTACTAAGGGATTCAATCTCTTGTGAATCCTCTGGTTTTTTCATCCACTACACCCACCAATCATGGGAACAAAGAGTGGTCTTTCAATCATTCTGTCCCCGAGTTCTTAGCAAAGTAACATGCACATACTAGTAACTAGTTGAAGTAATCCACAAATGGATAGGTGCAGAAATGAAAGAAGTAAATTTAAAACATTTCCCATGTGAAAGCCATTAATCCTGTTCAGAAACAAATTCTGCCTGTGCACCCTCCAGGAATGTGGGAGGGTTGTACGTCTGGCCCCTCGTATGGTCGAGCGGAGCCACGTGAGTAGTACTTCTACAAATATGTTGTAAGGAGAAGTACCTGGGTCACCTGAAGTCTGGACCATCTCATGGCTAACTTGAGACCCAGCAGAGGTCTTCCCCTCTCTCAATGTTCACAATAGCTTCCCTGTTAGCCTGAGTCCATAGCTGATTATAACAAGCAGAGTCTACTGCCCACCCGCGGACATACTGCAGGAGTGAGAAATAACTTATCATTGTTCTAAGTCCCTGGTATTATCCTGAGTGGTTACAGTAGGCAAAAATAGAGTGGCTACTAACATTTCCCAGAAAACATTGCTCTGCTTCGTGAAATGTCACATGGTGTGTATACATTTTTACAACTATCTTAACCTCTCTCCCAATCATCATTCTTTTCCCAAAGGGGCAATTTTGATTGAATATTAAATATTGCAGTAGTTCACATCTGAAGATTTTCCTCCAGTGGAAGAACTCTTTCCAAAATGGACAGGTGCTAAAGAGGCAAAGAAGGCTCTCGAGGGGCTGGCCCGGTGGCGCACTGGATAGTGCACCGCTTGGGAAGCGCGGCGGCGCTCCCGCCCGAGGGTTCAGATCCCATATACAGACCGGTTCCCGCTCACTGGCTGAGCGAGGCGCGGGAGCAACACCGAGGGTTGCAATCCCGTTGCTGGTCCCTGGTCCGGTACGGGGGCAACACTGAGGGTTGCGATCCGTTGCCGGACACGGAAAAAAAGACAAAAAAAAAAGAAGGCTCTCGAGAAAATTAAACACACACACACACACATCTAATAACTTTATTCGTTGTCCACTTAGCCAATATAGGAAAACATGGCTTGATATGCATAGCTGGATTACCATGGTCACTCAGGCAGAGTATTATTTTCTTGAATTTCCATGTCTAATGTTGGTGAGTTGATGGTTCCATTATTTTGTACATGACATAATTAACAGAAAGAAATGACATAATTTTATAAAATGAAAAGAAAGGCAAATCTAAATTAAATGACATTCCCTTCAGAAAGTGTGGATAGAAAACTTCCCCAGCATCTGTTGTGGAAATATGGAAACTGGTATTTTTAAATGCAGTGTGAAATTTAAAATAAGAGATAAAATATGGTTAGTTCATATTTGAGGATCCTCACTTGTCAAAATAACACTTCCAAAAAGAAAATCGTTTCGAAAGGGTGCACCTCAGAATACTGCCATCAATTCTATTACTTTCAGTAAATTGTGTATTTAGTATATCCATGCAATGTTCAACACTACAAACCTACAACCCTGAGACCACCCAATAGAAGCAGAAGAAGGAATGTGCCAGTTCCAAGTTGGGAAGTTCCATATCAAATAGTTAACCTCCAGATTGTGTAAAAGAAGTCATATTTCAGCAGGAAGGTTGGGATTGGGAAGCCCACGCCCAAACTCCCCATGAAGAGAAAGATGTTTTGATGAGCATTACTACTAACAAGTGCTAATGTGAACTTAAGAAGGACACATCAAGCAGTAAGGAATGTGATGTCACATGGAGTAGTTATCTCCTGGAGGTAACTGTAGGACATTTTCTTCATTTAAAAAAATAAGCATCAGTGTAAGCTACTAACAGTCGGTCAAGCAATAGAGATCACGCTCCTCAGGGAGAAGAAGCGTGCCTAAACCTAGCTTCAGCACCCACATTCCGCTTGTGTAGACAAGTAGAGTCTACACCTGAGCCATTGATGGTGCCTATTCTGCCTGTCAGTTTCTCTAAGAGATTTGCTATTTTTGTCTCGATCTACCTGTAGCAGATCCTTAAGCACATCCACAATTTACATTTTTTCCTTCAAACTTTCCCTCCTCCTACCTGCCAAAAGAGATCAATGCTCCAACTGCAGTCATCAAAGAAATAAACATTAAGCATGTAGAGAGATAGAATATGTGTCAAGGGAAAGTAGTGAAAGATAGTGAAGCAAAGACTGAGGAATCGGTCTCACCTGAGATGTTAGGTCCACCCAGGGATGGTTCCAGGTTTTGTGGGGCCTAACACTTAAATAAGCAGACTGAACTTCTTTAAGAATAATACAAAATTACATAAAGAAAATCAGGTTAAAAGTAAGTCTGTATTTAAAATGAAGAATCACAGGAAATTATACATTTTATAAAACCTCCAAAAATATGAAAAAATAGCATACATATATTTATTAATTCAACACACCTCCATACCCTTTCTCCTATGTGTGTTTTGGCTGCATAATCTTCAATCACCTATTGATACAACAACAATTTTGTATCTTTCTTATGTAGAACATGAATGGGCAAGTCAGTCTTGCAGAATGAGTGATCAGAAACTGGTGGTGACTATTATCGTTACTGAAAGTTCTTCCAGCTTCACGACTTGCTTTTGGTAATAGCATGTACATGTTTAGGATTGTTGTTAAATTTGGGAAAACCTCTTGAGTTTCTTTCCAGTAAGGGCTGTGAGGTTTGGAAGAATTCTCTACAGCAGGGCTTCTTGATCACATCCCGTTTTCCCTACACTTTCCACACACTTCTTGTACAGGGTGCTAGTAGGACATATTTATGTCCTGATTGGACCTCTGCCCCCACATCGTCACATCGCAGTGATAGATGGGTTGACCATGAGGGCACAGGAGCAGTCCTGGGAGTCCTTTCTAATCCAGATGGCTGGCAAACTATCAAACAGAAGTAACTACAAACCACATAAATTTATTCCACTAATGACAATTCAAACTCCCCTAAGCTGGGACCCAAAAATGTTTGGGGCTATTCCAGTAGTCTAAGAGGAGGTAAGACAAAGGGGAAGGAAATATGAGTGAAAAAAGGCAGCTATCTTCATCTATTATGGCCACATCTCACTTTTTAAATTTTTGACAAGCATATGTCTCTTCAGTAGGCTGGTTAACTATCCCAGTTTTCCCCAGAGAGTTCCAGCCTTATCACTGAAAGCCCTGCATCCCGATAAACTTCCCAATGCCAGGCAAACCAGGACAGTTGATCGCCGTACCCTATAAGTGCATACCTAGGGCTCCTCCCAGGGCCTTGGAGAAGGCCTGTGTGCATCCTGAAGCTCAGATGTCACTATCCTCGTGGTAAATCTAACTGTGGTTCCCAACATTGTCCTACCAGTTATTAGGGTGGGACTTTGAGCAATTTACTTTATCTTCTGAGTTTCCTTTTCTTTTAACAGGTATAAAATGGGGTTACTTGAGAGGATTGTGAGGATTTACAAGTATAAAGTATCTTGCACAAAGTGGTGATTTCACCATTGGGAAGTATTGTTATCAACTATTATTAACATCAGGACCCATATTGAGTTCCATGGGTACATGGCTTCCATATCTTTATGTGACGTCAGCGATAAAAATCAAAAACCTAAATTCTGAATTTAACTTTAGAGTCAACTTTTAAGAATCCCATTCATGTCCTATTTCATTGGCTATTTCTAGGTAGCAGTATGTTGGGAAAAGAATTTTAGCATAAACACAAAAGCACCATTAAACGAAGTTTTATTAATTTTAGCATCTCAGAGAGAATGACAATGATATGCTTTACATCAAAAACAACTATGGAATTAAAACCCTTGGAATTAGGAAATTTAAAGTTAAACAAAGTTTTATTAATTTTAGCATCTCAGAGAGAATGACTATGATATGCTTTACATCAAAAACAACTATGGAATTAAAACCCTTGGAATTAGGAAATTTAAACAGGACCTCATGAAAAACAAAAGAAATTTGGAAGAAAAACAGAGTTGAAGACTGATGAATATTTATTTCATTTTATACTATCAATAAATTCCCTCAATAATTTCAGTGCTTAGTCACCATGACATCCAAGAAGTTGTTCCTTATTTTTGAGTGAATTCTATTCTGCTGTAATACGGACCCATTTGCTCTTGTTTGCTTCACTATGGTGATAATAAATGGTAATTTCTTCCTAGAATTTTCATATACTAGTGAACAATTATTGCTCCTTAGTCTTTCCTAGTGTAAGTTAAATGATATTCTGTATTCTTTACAGGGAAGCCACGTGACATCCTGAATGTGAGCTTCATGACAGCTTACTTGCCACTGCATCTTCTGTACCTAAAGTTCAATAATACTCAATACATACTTGTATATAGCCAATAAACACCTGCTAAATGAATAAACATACCACTAACTTGATGTATGAATTTGGATGTCACTAAATCTCAATGGACTTAATGCTTCCCATCTTTAAAATAAGGAAATCAGGGCCGAGCCCGTGGCGCACTCGGGAGAGTGCCGCGCTGGGAGCGCAGCAGCGCTCCCGCTGCGGGTTCCTATCCTCTATAGGGATGACTAGTGTGCTCACAGCGCTCACTGGCTGAGCGCGGTGCTGCCGGTCTCAAAAAAAAGGCAAAAAAAAAAGGAAATCAGACTAGATTTCCTTAAGCATGTAGTCCAATCCTGAAATTATGCAATCTTAAAAATCTGTTTTTCATTCTTTGTCCTGTATTCTTTCTGCGTGAGCAAAACAAGATACAAAGCCCTAAAAAGAACCTAGTCCAATATACTAGAAGGACTTTATCCTTTCCTGTCTTGTTATTATCCTATAAATGCTCATCAAAGCCTGCTTACTTTTAAAATAAAGGTGCTAGGAATGTGTTTGACTCTCTAGCTCAGATTTTTTTTTTTTTTTGCTGCTGCTGCTAAAATCATTTTATTTTTTCTTTTCTCTCCCCCACCTCCCATTTACTCTGTTTTGCATATCTTATTACAAAAAGGTATCAAGCAAATTGCCAAAAAACTGAAGATCTATAGATCAACATCTCCTAAAATACCCTAAAGTTATAAAAGAATAACACAACTTAAGAGGAATACATTGGGGGTTTTGTTTGTTTATTTAATTTCTTGTTTGCTTGCTTGCTTGTTTTGGTTCACAAAACTATGCCTATATGGCAAGATGATTGTGTCAGGGGGCGGAATAGTCGGGCCAGTTTTTTCAACCTTCTTAGTGGCTAAAATGTGTTGACCATCAGTTTTGCAGAATTCAGATACTGAGATGTTTTAATAATAACAAAAAAAAATGAGAACATGAAAACCAATCTGTTTAAGAAGTTTCATGAGAAAATTGATTAATAGCTTAGATCATGAATATGTGGTGTCCTGACATACAAGTTTCTAGTACTCTAGGGACTAAAAGAGTCAATATGCCTTCCAAATGGCACAACTTAATCTCAAAAAGAAAATTACTCAAAATGTGTAATTATAAATTATAAATAAGTAATTAAAGATTAATTCTAAATCTCAGTAGGCCCTATGATGGATGGGCCATCTGGTTGTTCCTGGAATGTACAAATAACCTTGGTGCTTATGTGTCCTAATCAATGGCAAGACCTTTTAGAAGGAAAAAGTGCAAGAAATTTTAGCATTTTCTACATTAATGTTTTCATTGGCCCCATCTAACTATTCCCTAAACATCTACAAAGTTATCTGATGAGTCTGTTTAATGGCTCACATACCATCCCTATAATTCTCTTTCATCCTCATTTTTGAAAAGCTATGAAGATTTAGGAAATTCTGGTACTTCATATCAGACTTTTGTCATCTCAAGCATGATAAACATCTTTCCTGAAGAATTACTAAGACACGGCAAAAGATTGTTCTAGTATCTCACGGAGAATTGTCTCTGAACAGCTCTTTCCTAGGCTACCTTGTGTGCTCCTTATCCTGGGTAATGTATTTTCTGCCAGGATTCAAAATCAGCAGAAAACTGTTGGCTGTCTGAGAGTGGTGACTTTCATCTCCCCATTGCTCTTCATTTCAATGCAGTTTGCTATAGACAGCAGGCAAGGTTGAATTCGTTGGCAGAATCTTCTGGAAAGCCTTCAGCAGCAGGCAGGTTTTCCCCTTTTCTGCCCTACTCCACCTCACCATCCAACCCCTTCCCTCTGAATAAATCATCTGGGCTCTGCCTCTTCTCTTTCTAGTCCTACCTTCTGAGTTTCTCCACTGGATGGCAAGATAAATTAGCATAAGAAAGCATGGCAGGTCATCTGTCATGATGCATATGTCTCTTCAGTAGGCTGGTTAACTATCCCAGTTAAGATAAATTAGCATAAGAAAGCATGGCAGGTCATCTGTCATGATGCCTTTTTATTTAGAGGACCTCTGAGTCAAAGTCAAAAGAGAAACACCTAGCTATCATCCACGGGAGCATTTTAAGAATTGAAGACACAGCACAAACCACATAAAGTAGATCAGATCTCTCCCCTGCTAATGAGCTTCCAGTGGCCTCCCATGACATTGAGAATAAAAGGCAAACTCTTCACATGCCCTACACAGCTGGGTCTCTGCCCACCACTCCAAAATCATCTCATGTCACTTCTGCACACTCCAGCAACATGCAAGGGATATAAAGAAATGGCATG
>NW_007739438.1:0-729 GCF_000696425.1 Galeopterus variegatus | reverse complement strand
CATTGATGGATCAATGGCTAAAGAAATTGTGGTATAATACACACACACACACACACACACACATGTTACATTAAATATTTTAACTCTGATTTTCAATTTCTGCTTGATGGAAATGCTATTTTTTTCATATAGTATACATATATATATGTAAATATATATATATACATATAATGTATTATTCAACCTTCAGAAAACAGAGATACTGCTGTTTGCAACAATATGAATGAAAATGAAAGACATGCTGAGTGAAATAAGCCAGACACAAAAAGAAAAATACTTCATGATCTCACTTACATGTGGAATTTTTAAAAAATGATGAATACATAGAAACAGAGTAAAAAGGTGGTTACCAAGGATGGGTACATAGAAACAGAGTAAAAAGGTGGTTACCAAGGATGGGGAGGGTGGGTAATGGGGAGATGTTGGTCAAAGGGTACAAATTTGCAGTTACATAGTATAAGAAAGGCTAGAGATCTAATGTACAGCAGGAGGACAATAGTTCATAATATCACATTGTATATTGAAAGGAGGTAACTATGGAAGGTGACAGGTACGTTCATTTGCTTACCTGTAGTAATTATTTCCCTATGTGTATGCATATATCTCTCAAAGCATCATGCTGTTCACCTTAAATATACACAATAAAAAATAAATAATAAGACAACTCAACTGAGCATTGTTTTGTAGTGGATCCTCACTTGGGGTTTGTCTGGTGTCTTCTCCTGATAG
>NW_007739437.1:31095-36474 GCF_000696425.1 Galeopterus variegatus | reverse complement strand
ATCTTCTTTTGCATCGGCCCTAAAACCTCGAGACTGTAGTTGCTTTTTTTGTTGTAGATTCATTGATCAGTGATTTATTTGTTTTTTGTTTCTCTTGGAAATGCAAATAGTACTCTGGCAGCACAGCGCACACTTCACAGGCTTGCTCTGTCCTCTGGCACGCTCACTCCGGTCCCATCGCCATCTTGCTCCCCTTCACCTGAGGGCAGAAGAGTTCCTTAAAGCTGGCCAGTTCCCAAAGCATTCATCTCCTAGGAATTTTGGTTAGCCACACCTTGATGTCTCACCCTCTTTCCCACTCCCAATGATCCGTAGTCAGCCAGTTGTAAGGCAAACAATAGTTTGTCTTCCCTGTGCATTGTTCTTTCTTGGTAGTGATGGTTGTTTTTCAGGTACAAGGTGCAGTACTCTCTTGAGAATTTCTTGTAGGGCTGGTCATGTGGTGGTGAGCTCCCACAGTTTTTGTTTGTCTGAGAAATATACTATTTGTCCTTCATTTCTGAAGGACAGCCATTCTCAGTATAGTATTCTTGGCTGGCAATATTTGTCTTTTACTATTTTGAATATATCAACCCATTCTCTTCTGCCTTTTAGGGTTTCTGATGAAAAGTCAGCAGGTAGTCTGAAAGGGACTCCCTTATAGGTGACTTGATGCTTTTCTTTTGCAGCTTTTAAGATTCTCTCTGTGTCTTTGAGCTTTGCCAATTTGACTATAATGTATCTTGGAGAGGACCTTTTTGGTTAGAGTCTGTGGGGATCTTTGAGCCTTCTGGATCTGAAGATCCATATCTCTCCCTATACCTGGGAAGTTTTCCACTATTATTTTGTTGAATATGTTTTCAATGCCTTTTCCTTTTTTACTCCCCTTCTGGAATGCCTATCATTTAGATATTTGAGCACTTAAGGTAGTCTGCTGTCTTAGATTTTCTTCATTTAAAAAATTTTTTTTATTCGTTTTTTTTTTTTTTTTGCCTGCCTGTGTTATTTTGAATAGACCATCTTCAAGGTCAGAAATTCTCTCTTCTGCTTGTTCTAGCCTGCTGGTTAAGCTCTCTGTTGTGTTTTTTATTTCACTGAATGAATCCTTCAGATCCACAAGCTCTGCTACATTCTTTTTTAGGGCATTGATTTCTTTGTACATTTCTTCTTTCAAGTCCTGTATACTTTTTCTTATTTCATTGTGTGAGTTTTCTTGTATCTCATTTAGTTTCCTCAGAATTGTTGCTCAAAATTCTTTGTCAGTCATTTCAAGGACTTCCTGTTCTACAGGATCTAGAACTTGAGTTATATACCTTTGGTGGTGTTGTACTTTCTTGGTTTTTCATATTTCTAGTATCTCCCTGTTGGTGTTTAGTCATTGTGGCATAGGCTTCCATGGTCCACTTGTTGCACCCTGGTATCTGCAACAGTGGCAGGGAGTTTTGCTGTCACTCAGCTGACTGTTGCTGTCTTGGGGCCTGGGGGTTGTTGGTTCAGGCCTCTTGGGGGCTGGGACTCATCTGGCCTGGATCCCACAAGGTTTGCTCGGTCAGAGCTACTGCCTCGGGGTCTGGAGGTCATTGGTTTGAGCTTCTTGGGGATGGGGACTCACCTGGCCTGGATCCCAGAGGGGCTGCCAGATCAGAGCTGCTGCCCCAGGGACGGGGGGTTGTCAGTTCGGGCCTCTCAGTGGTGGGGACTTGCCTAGCCTAGATCAGGCCCCAACACTTCTAAGGCTTACTCTGCCATTCCGTTTCTTGCTTTTATTCTCTCAGGAGTAAAGAGAAAATTAATAAGATTTCCATTTTGGAACAGCACAGCATTAAACTAAGTGCAGGTTCATTATGAGTGTGATTCCATATTTGTCTGTACAGATTGCCTATCCATAAATTTTGTCCTGATCTTTTCTTTTTCTTTCTTTCTTATCTTCTTTCTATTTCTTTTTCTTTCTTGTTTATTTTTTATCTTTCTTTCTTTTTTCTTTCTTTTTTCTCTTTCCCTCTCCCTTTCTCTTTTTTCCTCTCCCTCTGTTTTGTTTTATACCTCTGTTTCTTCTTTCTTCCTTTTGTTCTTCCTTCCTATCTTTCCTTTCTTCCTACCTTCATCACTTTTTCTTTCCTTCTTTGCTTCTTTTTCCTTTCTTTTGTCCTTTCTTTTTCTTTATAATGTCTCCCATTCTTCTTTCTCTTTTTTCTTTCTTTTACTATAAGAACACTTATTATAATAATATAACAATTCATAATATGATCATATGATAATGAGGTCCACCATCTTACCATATTTTTAAGTGCACAGTATGGTATTGTTCAATACAGGCACAATGTTATATAGCAAATCTCTAGAACTTATTCATTTTGTATAACTGAAAATTCATATCTCTTGAACAGTAACACCCCATTTTTCCCAAACTGTAGGCCCAGGCAACAATAATTCTTCCCTCTTTTTCATGAGTTTGACTATTTTAGATACCTCATACAAGTGGAATTATGCAGTATTTCTCCTTTTGTGACTGACTAATTTCACTTATCATCATGTCTTCTGGATTCATCCATGTTGTCACATATAGCAGAATTTCCTTCTTTTTAAAGATCAAATAATATAACACATTTTAAAACCATTCATCTGTCTATGGTCATTAGGTGTTTCTGTATCTTGGCTATTCTGAATAATACTGTAATAAACATGAGAATGCTATTATCTTCTACAGACCCTATTTCAATTCTTGGATATATACCTAGAAGAGAGATTGCTGAGACATAGGGGAGTTCTACTTTTAATTTTTTGAGCTATTGTTTTTACTGGTTTCCATACTGGTGGCACCATTTTCACATTCCCACCAACAGCATACAAGAATCTCAATTTCTCCTTTCTTCACCAGCAACTGTTTAATATTTTTAAATAATAGCCATCCTAATGGGTGTGATGTGATATTTTATCATGGTTTTCATTTCAATTTCCCTGATGAGTAGTTGATATCGAACATTTCTTCATATGCTTTTTGGCCATGTATGTGTCTTGTTTGGGGGAAATATCTATTCAGAACCTTTGACCATTTTAAAATTATGTTGTTTGTTTTTTCCTATTGCGTTCTATGAGTCCTTTATATTTTTTACATATTTACAATTTTTTACTTATCAGATAAGTGGTTTGTAAATATTTTCTTCCATTTCATAGGTTGTTTTTTCACTGTATTCATTACTTACTTTGCCGTGCAGAAGATTTTTAGTTTCATTTAAAATTATTTGTGTATCTTTTCTTTTCTTTTGACATAATATTCAAGAAATTATTGCATAGATACACATCTTAAGTTTTCTCCCTATGTTTGCTTGTAGGAGTTTTATAGATTCGGGTCTCACTTTTAAATCTTTAATCTATTTTGAGTTGGATTTTGTGTGTGTGTATGAAAATGGTCCAATTTTATTCTTTTACATGTAGATATCCAGTTTTTTCATCACCCTTTGTTGAAGAGAGTATCCTTTCCCCGTTGTATATTCTTGGCACCCTTGTCAGGCAACTGTTGACTGTGTATATTTGGTTTATTTATGGGCTCTCCATTCTGTTCTGTTAGCCTATATGTTTGCTACTATGCCAATGCCACAGTGTTTTAATCACTATAGCTTTGAATATATTTTGCAATCAGGAAGTGTGATGCCTTCAGCTTTGTTCTGTCTCAAGATTGCTCTGGCTGTTCAGGATCTTTTGTGGTTTCATATTGATTTTAGAAATGTTTTTTTCTTTCCTGTAAAAAGCACCACTGAGGGCCGGCCCAGTGGTGCACTCGGTAGAGTGTGGCAGTGCTCCCGCCGAGGGTTCGGATCCCATATAGAGACTGGTCCGCTCACTGGTTGAGCGTGGTGCGGGCGTAACCCCGAGGGTTGCGATCCCATTGCCGGTCGTGGTACGGGCACAACACTGAGGGTTGTGATCCCGTTACCGGTCACGAAAAAAGACAAAAAGGAAAAAAAAAAAAAAAGCACCACTGAGATTTCGATAGGGATTTCATTAAATGTGTAGATCACATGAGTAATATGGTCATTTTAAGAATATCAGTTGTTGCAGTCAATAAATATGAGATGTTTTTCTAATTATTTGTGTCTGCTTTAATTTCTTTTATCATTGTACTATTTTCAGTGCATAAGACTTTCACTTTTCTGCTTACATGTATTTTCAGGTATTTTATTCATTTTAATACTATTGTGAATGGAATTGTTTTCTTAATGTCCTTCTCACATAGTTTGTTGTTATTGTAAAGAAATGAACTAATGTTATTGTAAAGAAATAAAACTAATTTTGTTATAATGAAGAACTAAATGTAAATTAGTTTACAAAACTAATTTTGTAAATTAGTTTACAAAACTAATTTTGTAAATTAGTTTACAAAACTAATTTTGTAAATTAGTTTACAAAACTAATTTTGTAAATTAGTTTACAAAACTAATTTTGTAAATTAGTTTACAAAACTAATTTTGTAAATTAGTTTACAAAACTAATTTTGTAAATTAGTTTACAAAACTAATTTTGTAAATTAGTTTACAAAACTAATTTTGTAAATTAGTTTACAAAACTAATTTTGTAAATTAGTTTACAAAACTAATTTTGTAAATTAGTTTACAAAACTAATTTTGTAAATTAGTTTACAAAACTAATTTTGTAAATTAGTTTACAAAACTAATTTTGTAAATTAGTTTACAAAACTAATTTTGTAAATTAGTTTACAAAACTAATTTTGTAAATTAGTTTACAAAACTAATTTTGTAAATTAGTTTACAAAACTAATTTTGTAAATTAGTTTACAAAACTAATTTTGTAAATTAGTTTACAAAAGTAATTTTGTAAATTAGTTTACAAAAACGAATGTTGTCGGGCCTCCCTGAGCCAGAGGCCGACAAAACCGAGCGGGAAGAGACCCCGGTCCAGCCGGGGGTCCCTTGTGGGGCTGAGCGGGATGATGAGTGTTGCTGGCACGGCCCTTCCCCCCCAGGACCTTCCTCCCCGGGGGCCGAGAAAGAACACCACCAAGCCAGGAGAGTGGTCAAAGCCGGAACTCTGTTTATTTGCAGGGCGGCACAGCTTATATAGGGAAAAAGGGCAGGGCGGGTTTTGATATGAGAGATCAAGCAAAGAGCCAATAAGAAGGGCTTAAAAGGATAGGGTGAGGTGGTGGGGAGGCTTTACGCGAATACGGAACTAAAGTTGCTGAATCACTGGGACCCGGAAGGGCGAGGCTGGCAGCTACGTGCCGTTGAGCGCTAGTGAAATGGTGGCCGCGGAGCGCATGAACTGGCGCCCGTGCGCGTCAGGGCGCATGCGCGCAAAGTTATGCCCAACAGGAAATGTCTAGTAGAGCCAATTTAGCAGGGCTGCCGCCAGGACACCAGAACTTCGGGGCCACTGGTAACG
>NW_007739437.1:24652-30239 GCF_000696425.1 Galeopterus variegatus | reverse complement strand
CCCGGGGATAGAGAAAAAACACCGATCCAGGAGAGCGGTCAAAGCCGGAACTCCGTTTATTTGCAGGGCGGCACAGCTTATATAGGGAAAAAGGGCAGGGTGGGTTTTGATATGAGAGATCAAGCAAAGAGCCAATAAGAAGGGCTTAAAAGGATAGGGTGAGGTGGTGGGGAGGCTTTACGCGAATACGGAACTAAAGTTGCTGAATCACTGGGACCCGGAAGGGCGAGGCTGGCAGCTACGTGCCGTTGAGCGCTAGTGAAATGGTGGCCGCGGAGCGCATGAACTGGCGCCCGTGCGCGTCAGGGCGCATGCGCGCAAAGTTATGCCCAACAGAATGTTATTGTAAAGAAATGAAACTAATTTGTGTGTTGCTTTTGTATTCTGCAGCATTCCCAAATTTATTTAATAGTTCTATTACTTTTTGTGTGTGTGAAGTTGTTAGTGTTTCTACATATATGATCATGTCACCTGGAAACAGAGATAATTTCACTTCTTCCCCTTATTTTTTGATGTCTTTTTCTTTTTTATGCCTAATGGCTCTGGCAAGGGCTCTAAGTACTATGTTGAATAAGAATGGTAAAAATGGGCATCATTGCCTTGTTTCTGATCTTAGAGAAAGAGATTTCAGTTTTTTATCATTAAGTATGATGTAAGTGTGGGTTTTTTTATATATGGCCTTTATTATGTTCAAGTAAATTTTTTGTATCTACATTGTTGAGAGTTTTTATCATAAAAGGGTGTTGAATTTTTTCAAATGCTTTCTTTGCATCTATTGAGATGATCTTGCAATTTTAATCCTTCATTCAGTTAATGTTGTGTCACATTAATTGATTGGCATATGCTGAGCCATCCTTGCATCTTGGGTTTAGATCCCAGGTTGTTGTGGGGTATGATCTTCCTAATGTGCTGTTGAATTCAGTTTGCTAGTATTTTTTTCAAGATTTTTCTCTCTGTGTTCATCAGGGATACTGGTGTGTAGTTTTCTTTGTGTAGTGTTTTCTCTGATTTAGGTATTAGGGTGATGCTGGCCTCATACAATGAGTTTGGAAGTGTTTTTTCTCCTTTTTTTGAAAGAGGTTAAGGTTTGGTGTTAATTCTTCTATAAAAGTTTGCTAAAAATCAGCCATGAAGTCATCTGGCTCTGAACTTTTCTTTGTTGATTCAATCTCATCTGTTGTTTTTTCTTTCAAATTTTTATTTCTTCATGATTAAGTCTTGGTAGTTTGTATTTTTCTAGAAATGTATTCATTTCTTCTATTATCCAACTTCTTGGTGTATAATTGTTCATAGTAGTCTCTTATGAACCTCTTTATTTTTGTGGTATCAGTTTTAATGTTTCCTCTTTCATTCCTGATTTTATTAATTTGAGTCTTTTTTCTCATTTTTCTATTCTATCTATGTGTTTGTCAATTTTGTTTGCCTTTTCAAATAATGAAATCTTATATTAAGTTGATTTTTACAAGTGTTTTTCCATTCTCTATATTTTTATTTTTATACTGACTTTTATTGTTTCTTTCCTATTCTATCTATGTGTTTGTCAATTTTGTTTGCCTTTTCAAATAATGAAATCTTATATTAAGTTGATTTTACAAGTGTTTTTCCATTCTCTATATTTTTATTTTTATACTGACTTTTATTGTTTCTTTTCTTTTTCTAACTTAGGGCATTGTTTCTTTTTCATTCTCTGGATCCATGAGAATGCAAGTTATACTGGCTTTTGAGACCTTTTTTTCTTTTTTAATATGGACATTTTTCCTAGAAACTTTTTTCCTGCTCCTTTTGCTTTCCAAAAATTTTGGTCTTCCCCAACTTTTCTTTTCTTTTCTTTTTTTTTTTTTTTGGTGGCCAGCTGGTATAGCAATCAAACCCTGGACCTTGGTTTTATCAGTGCCATGCTCTAACCAACTGAGCTAACCAGCCAGTCCCTATTTCATTCCTTTTAGTATGTTCTGATCTTGTATTCATTTGTTTTGAGAAATTTTCTAATTTCCTTTTGATCTCTTCTCTGACCTATTTGTTGTCCAAAAATGTGTTGTTTAATTTCCCCATATTTCTGAATTTATGGTTTTCCTTCTGTCATTTTTTAAGTTTCATTTCATTGTGTTCATAAAAGACGCTTGATATCATTTCAGTCTTCTTAAAATTGGTAAGATTTGTTTTGTGACCTATCATGTAGTCTATCCTGACGAATACGCTATACACACTTGGGAGTAATGTATAATCTGCTACTGTTGGGTGGAATGTTCTGTAAATGTCTGTTAGGTTCATTTGGTCTATAGTGTTGTTTATGTCTTCTGTTTCCTGATGCTTTTCTGTCTGCATGTTTTCTCCATTATTGAAGTAGGGTAATAAATTGCTCTACTTCTATTATACATACGTGTACTTGTCCTTCAATTCTGTCAATGTTTGCTTTGTTTGTAAATGTTTGCAATGTTTGTCACAAGTGACAGTTTTGAACTTGAAGTCTATTTTTTTTTCCGACATAAGTTTAAATACCATTTATCTCTACTGGTTTCCATTTGCATGGAATAACTATTTTCATCACATCACTTTCAGCCTATGTGTGTCCTTTAATCAAAAGTGAGGTTTTTTTTAGGAAGCATAAATAGATCTTGTATTCTTACCCATTCAGCCACCCTGTATCTCCAGATTGAGGTTTAATCCATTTGCATGTAATTACTAATAGGTAAGGACTTATTATTGCCATTTTGTTGCTTGTTTTCTGACTTGCAATTCTTTTGCCTGTCCTTTCCTCTCTTGATGTGTTTCTTCTTCTTCTTCTTCTTCTTCTTCTTTTTTTTTTTTTAAGAAGATGACCGGTAAGGGGATCTTAACCCTTGACTTGGTGTTGTCAGCACCATGCTCACCCAGCAAGCCAACTGGCCATCCCTATATGGGATCCGAACCCGGGGCCTTGGTGTTATCAGCATCACACTCTCCCGAGTGAGCCACAGGCCGGCCCTTGATGTGTTTCTTCTGATTTGTGTATTTTTAAAGTCATATGCTTTCATTCATTTCTTCTCTTGTGTTTTTTCCTATGTGTATATTCTTTGTGATTATCATGATGCTTACATAACACATTTAATGGTTATAACTGCGTAAGCAAATAATAATTTCAGTCGCACACAGAAACTTCACACAATGTCATTGATATCACTATTTATATGTTTATGTATACATACATTAACAAATTTTTGTAGTTATACATGTTATTAATACTCTGACCTTTAACTTTTAAAGTAGAATGAAAGGTATTTTGTATTTTTCTATATATTTCACTTCCCAATGATTTTTCTAATTTTCATATGCTATCATGTTGGTATTTAGTGTCTTTTCATTTCAACTTGAAGAACTCCCTTTGGCAGTTTTTGTAAGGCAGGTCTAATGATGATGAACTTTCTCAACTTTTGTTAGTCTAGGAAAATTTTTACTTCTCCTTTGTTTTGGAAGGACAATTTTGCCAGTATAGTATTCTTGTTTGGCAGAGTTTTGTTTTGTTTTGTTTTTTTCTTAGCCCTTTGAATATTTCCTTCCACTGTTTTCTTGACTGCAAGGTTTCTGCTAAAAAATTCACTTACATTCTGAAAAAAAATCCCTTGTTTTTGAAGAGGTACTTTTCTCTTGCTGCTTTCAAAATTCTCTCTTTGTCTTTGATTGTTGACAATTTGTCTGTTTGTAAACTTCTTTTGTTTAATTCTATTTGGTGTCTGTTGTGCTTCATGGATCTGGATGTTCATCTCCCTTCCCAAATTTGGAAATTTTTCAGCCATTATTTCTTTTTGGAATACATTTTTTCCCCACAGTCTCACTGTCTTTTCCTTCTTGAATTTTAATGTTTAAATTGACTTATTTTGTGGTGTTCCACAAGTCCCTCAGGCTTTTTTTTTTCACACTTTTTAATTCTTTTCTTTTTCCTCCTCTGACCAAATAATTTCAAATAACCCATCTTCAAGTTCACTGATTCTTTCTTTTGCTTGCTCATGTCTACTGTTGGAGGCCTCTATTGATTTTTTTCAGTACAATTACTGCATTCTTCAGCTCCAAACTTTCTGTGTGCTGTTTTAATACTTTCTAACTCTTTGCTGATATTGTCATTTTATTCGTGTGTCATTTTTATGATTTTATTTCTTGTTGATCTGTGTTCTTTTGTAACTCACTAAGATTCCTTATGATGATTATTTTGATTTCTTTCAGAGGCAAATGAGAAATTGTTATTAAGTATGGTTGATGAGTAGAGATTTATTTTATTCTTTTGATTTTTCATGTTTTTCTGAATCTTTATGTTCCTTGTACTTTTGCATAGGTGTCTGTGCATTTGAAAAGCGGCCACTTCTCCTAATGAAAATAAAGATACATCATACCAAAACCTGTGCTGCAAAAGCAATACCAAGAGAGAATTCTATTGCAATGAATGATTACATCAAAAGTATAGAAAAATTTCAAATAATCGATCTAATGCTACACATCAAAGAACTGGAAAAACAAAAACAATAAAATCCCCAAATTACCAAGCCTTTAAAGAGGAATTAATACCAATTCTCTTTAAAGTACTCCAAGAAATTGAAACAGAGGCCATTCTCCCAAACTCATTCTAGGAGGCCAGTATCTCCTTGATACCAAAACCAGACAAAGAAACAACAAAAAAAGAAAACTGCAGACCAATATCTCTTATGGACATAGATGCAAAAATCCTCGATAAAATACTAGCAATCAGAATACAGCAACAAATCAAAAAAATTATACACCATGATCAAGTGGGATTTATCCCAGGGATGAAAGGATGGTTCAACATGCACAAGTCAACAAATGTGATACACCACATCAACAAAAATGAAGGACAAAAACCATATGATTATCTCAATAGATGCAGGAAAGCATTCAACAAAATTCAACATCTCTTCATGATAAAATATCTCAGCACATTAGATATAGAAGGAAAGTACCTCAACACAATAAAAGCCATCTATGACCAGTCCATTGCTAACATCATCCTAAATGGGGAAAAATGGAAGGCTTTTCCTTAAGAACAGGAGCAAGAGTGCCCACTCTCACCTCTCCTATTTAGCCTAGTACTGGAGGTACTAGCCAGAGCAATCAGATAAGAGAAAGAAATAAAGAGCATCCAGATAGGAAAAGATGAATTCGAACTTTCCCTATATGCAGATGACATGATCTTACATATAGAAAAAACCTAAAGACTCTACCAAGAAACTCTTAAAGCCAATAAGTAATTTCAGTAAAATTGTAAGATACAAAATCAGTACCCCCAAATCCACTGTGTTTATATACTCCAATAATGAGCTAACAGAAATAGAAATCAAGAAAGTAAGCCCATTTACACTACCCACCAAAAAAAAAAAATACATAGGAATCAATTTAACCAAGGAGGTGAAAGACATCTACAAGGAGAACTACAAATCACTGCTGAAAAAATTAAGGATGACATAAAAAGTTGGAAAGATATTCCCTGATCTTGAATTGGAATAATTAACATTGTGAAAATGTCCATAATACCCAAAGTGATCTACAGATTCAATGCAACCCTTATCAAAATTCCAATGACATTCTTTACAAAAATAGAAAA
>NW_007739437.1:17685-23838 GCF_000696425.1 Galeopterus variegatus | reverse complement strand
AAAAAAATAAAGCTGGAGACATATCACTACCTGACTTTAAACTATACTACTAAGTTATGGTAACCAAAACAGCATGGTACTGGCATAAAAACAGACACACAGACTAATGGAACAGAATAGAGAACCCAGAAATCAACCCATGCACCTACAGCCATCTGAACTTCATCAAAGGCATCAAGACTACACGCTGAGGAAGTGACTGTCTTTTCAGTAAATGGTGCTAGGAAAATTGGACATTCATATGTAGGAGAATGAAACTAGATCCATACCTCTCACCATATACCAAAATCAACTCAAAATGGATTAAAGAATTAAATATACATCCTGAAACAACAAAACTCCTTAAAGAAAACATAGGGGAAACACTGCAGGAAGTAGGATGGAGTACAGACTTTATGAATATGACCCCAAAAGCATGGGCAACAAAAGGAAAAATAAACAAATGGGATTATATCAAACTAAAAAGCTTTTGCAAAGCAAAAGAAACAATTAACAGAGTGAAAAGAGAACCAACAGAGTGGGAGGAAATATTTGCAAAATATTTATCTTACAAAGGATTAATATTCAGAATATACAAGGAACTCAAACAACTTAACAGCAAAAAACCAAGTAACCCAATTAAAAAATGGGCAAAGGAGCTAAATAGGCATTTCTCAAAGGAAGATATGTGCAGGGCCAACAGACACATGAAAAAATGCTCAACATCACTCAGCATTTGGGAAATGCAAATCAAAACCACTTTGAGATACCATCTCACTCCAGTTAGGATGGCTAATAATCAAAAGACTGAGAATAATAAATGCTGGTGAGGATGCAGAGAAAAAGGAGCCCTCCTACACTGCTGGCAGAACTGCAAAATGATGCAGCCTTTGTAGAAAATGGTATAGAGGTTCCTCAAACAATTACAGATAGATCTACCATATGACCCAGCTATCCCACTGATGGGTATATTCTCAAAGGAATGGAAATCATCATGTCGAAGAGATATGTGTACTCCCGTTTTCAGTGCAGCTCTAGTTATAATAGCCAAGAGTTGGAACCAGCCTAAATGCCCATCATCAGATGAGTGGATAAGGAAAATGTGGTATATCTACACAATGGGATACTACTCTGCTGCCAAAAAAAAAAGAAAAAGAAAAAGAAAAAAGAAATACTACCATTTGCAGCAACATGGATGGACTTAGAGGAAATTTTATTAAGTGAGATAAGGCACAGAAAGAGAAATACCACATGTTCTCACTTATATGTGGGAGCTAATAAAAATAAATAATTAAATATACAAACAAATTGGGGGGTGGGAAGAAGACACAACGATCACAACAATTCCTTGAACTTGTTAAGAAAAATGAACAGATGTGATGTTCATGGGGGACGTGGGGGGAGGGTGTGAGGAAAATGAGGAACTGGCAAATGGACATGAAAATCTAATACATTGCATATAGATAAATTAAAATAATAATAATAAAAAGAAGTCGTGAGGCCTTAAGATCCTTTTTTCTGGCCCTTCATGCTCACTTATGTTTCTACACAGAAGGTTTAAAGACTGTTTGGGGAAAAAGAATCATATCTTGGCTATTAGATTCCTTGTTGAAGGCTATCAGATGGATAGCTATTCACCAGGCAATTAGCCTAAAGCTCTTCAGTAATGAAAGCAAAATAAAAATATTTAATTGTCCTATTGAAACCTTTTACTCTGGTTTTTTTGGTGCTTAAGGAAAGAGCTTGCCCATACTACACTGTGACCTAGACTTATGACATCAATTCGTATTTGGCCAGACTTCATTCTTAGAAGGTCTATTCAGTTGATATATGGCACTTAACTGACGATTTTTTTTTTCACGTAAGCTTTAACAAAATCTCATAAGCCACACTGATTATGCACCAAGACGTGAGGGAACTATGGTAATTCGGATCAGGCAGCTCTGAAAACATTTGTTAGTTTTCTGTCTTGTACTAGCCAGAATTTTGGAAAACCTTGGTGAAAGACTAAAATTTCTCACCAATATGAGACTGTATGTGAGTTTTTACAACATTAATTGGAAGAACAAGAATCTCAATATGGTACCCAAAATACCTCCACAGATAAAATGATTGGCAAAATGAGCACTGCGAGTCATTGCAGTAGGCAGATGCTCCTTAACAGAGCCTCAAAGGCTGAAAAAGAGGACACTGCTGAATCTATTACAGAAAAGAATGGGCGTCAAGCTTCAATAATGCTCTCCAATTCCACGGAATCTCAGTGCCTTGAAAGCCTGATAAGTGTGTGTAAATTGGCCATGCTTGTGGTCATGAAGCAATGTCTGAACTTTATCTAAGGGAGTGAAAACTGCTTCTGTTGTCCTTGCAAGTACTACTGCCATGGTATGGGTTGAAAACTGGAGTACTGACATGCTTATGGAGAAGGTAAGAAAAATCCTCATTCAGACCAAGCATAAATGCAAGTGCAGTTGTCTTCTTCATTTATGCGGGAAGGAAGCCACAATACAAGTTTTGAAATCCATCCTTCCTCAACTGAAGTATTGCATCATGGATTTGATTCCATACAGATGTTGCCAAAAGAAGACATTCTGGACAGGAAATAGGATTGCTACATTGCTAAAAGCTGCACAGCAGTCACACAAATAGTGAAGCTTCATTTCACTAACATTTGTAATATGAGGCAATATATCTTGTTTTGAAGATGTTAGGATTGGTGACCTCTTTTCATTAGCTCCTAACTCCATCATGTTGCTGAAAATTTTTCCTCTTCATGAAGGTTTGGGTTTTTTTGTTTTGTTTTGTTTTTGTTTTTTACCTGTTACTTGAAAGTTGAAGAGAATTCACCTGTAACACAATCTGGGCCTGGTGTTTGGGGGGATGATTGCTTTTTGATAACTTTCCCAATTTCTTTCATTGTTACTGGTCTGTTATGTTCTCTTTTGAAATCAATTTTGATAATCGAATTTCTTGTCACTGTAGGCATCCCATAGGACAGTGGGCAAATGAGCCTGTGACCCAGTGCCCACACAGGCACAAACTTTGACCCTATGCTAATAATTTAAATTTTTATTTTATTTTTTCTTACTTAGAATGCCATTAAGGGGCAAATAAAAAGCATCATAACATATCAAAAAGACCATAGAGAAAAATATATATTTCTATTTTAGAATTTTAATGGTATTAGTTTTTGGCTTTTTGAAAAGAAATGAACATTTTAATTTTGCACTGGGACCTACAAACTATATAGCTGTCCCTGCTAAATATAGAAACCAGAGAACCTGGAGACATGGCTAATTCTAGAATCCGATGAGCTACATACAAAATGAGCCTGAGAGCATGCCTGGGGTCCTAGGCAGTATCCAAGGCTGCCCCCTCTTCCCAGAAGAAGACAAGGAACAGAGCATACCCAGGATCCTAGGTAAGAGCCAAAGGCAGCATCCCCCACCCAGTAGCAGGCAAGGAGCACTACCAAAAACACCAGGTCCACATGGTGGCCCATGACAGCCACTGCCACAGCCACAGCTGCTGCAAAGTGGCTCAAGGTCACAACAGCAGCCACAGATGCCATGTGGGTGGCCCACCACACACTTGACTGTATAAACATAAGGAATATCACCAGCAGAGACCAGAAAAAAAGATAAAATCTCTCTCCTCAAAGCCCACTCCAGAGTAATAAAAGCAGTGGCTCTACTAGATGACCAGACATCAACATAGAGATACTAGAAATACAAAAACCCAAGAAAATATGACACCACCAAAAGAATACAGTAATTCTCAAATACCAGTCCCTATACAGCAGGAAACTCTTGAAATGACTGAAAGGAATTCTGAGCAACAATCTTAAGGAAACTCAATGAGATATCAGAAGACTCAGACATAATAAGAAATAAGGGGGAAAAAATCCAGAATTTGAAGGCTGAATTATAAAAAGAGATTAATACCTTAAAAAAAAGAATGTAACAGAATTCATGGAACTGAAAGATTCATTTGACAAAATAAAAAAACACAACTGAGAGTTTACATAGCAGACTAAAACAAGCAGAAGAAATAATTTCTGATCTCAAAGATAGTCTTTTCAAAATAATCCAGTTGGACAAAAAAAGGAAAAAAGAATTTTAAGAAATTAAGAAAATATGAGAGCTAGCAGACAACCTTAAGTACACAAACATTTAAATCACAGGTGCTCCAGAGGGGAGAAGAAAGGAAAAGACATTGAAAACCTATTTAATGAAATAATAATGGAAAACTTTTCAGGTATAGAGAGAAACATGAAACTTCAGATCCAGGAGGCCCAGAGATCCCCAAACAGATTCAATCCAAAAAGATCTTCTCCAAGATATATTGTAGTTAAACTGGCAAAGCTCAAAGACAGAGAGAGAATCCTAAAAGCAGCAAGAGAAAAATGTAAAGTCACCTATAAGGGAGCCCTTATCAGACTAACAGTGGACTTCTCAACTGAAACTCTACAGGTGAGAAGAAAATGGGATGACATATTGAAAATACTAAAGAAAAAAAAAAAACAACTGCCAGCCAAGAACACTACACCAAGAAGGCTATCCTTCAGAAATGAAGGAGAAATAGTGTATTTCCCAGACAAACAAAAGCTGCAGGAGTTCACCACCACAAAACCAGCCGAACAAGAAATCCTCAAGGGAATCCTGCATCTAGAATCTGAAAAAGAAAAACCAAATGGTAAACACAACACAAGTGCAAAGAAGAAAGAAAAAACAAACTAAATCTTACCACCTTAAAAAAAAATCAAACAATGAAGATGAGTAATAAAAGTAGAAGAAACTAACAAAAGATATTTAAAATGTCTAAACGAAAAGTGATAAAATGCCAACTGCCATGAGCCATCCTGCTATAGGGAATGGCATTGGAGCCTGAGTGATACCCCTTGTTCTGCAGGCTACAAGGGGGTTCCATGTGTTTGGTATGACTCCATGGAAGTTCTCGTTTGTTCACCTTTGGTTGCTTGACGAGGCTTCCCAGAATTAAACAGCCTAACCTTTTGGTTTAGTATGGCTTTGGGAAATTCCCTGCAGTTTCTCAAAGGACATGTTAAAGTGCATCAAAATTAACTGGTTTATTTAAAGGGCATTGTCAGTACTAAAGGTGTTAAGGGCATTGTCAGTACTAAAGGTGTTTTTGATGCATGTTCCCGGTATGGGTTTGCTCCATTTAATTTTGTCGTTAATCTTCATTGTTAGTGATGTGTGCATGGACCCATTTTGGCTGTGGTCATGCTCTTGTATGTGTGGAATGAAGTTATTATGTTGGATTTCTATCCACATTCCCGCAGGGAGATGGTGGGTCCGAGTGCAGTAATGTTTATAACTAAGTGATCATCAACCAGTTACAGATTTCTTTGTTTCTCCCCACTCCCATAGTTTCACTTGATTTACCAAGAACATGTTGTTTCCCTAGTAATAATAAGAATGATATATTGTGTTTTTGTTAGTTTGAGTAGGATCATTTAACTTTTCACTTTGTTCCTTGTACTGTTCCCAGAGTCAATTGGTAAAAAAAATTAGAAAGTTTTACTATAAAGATGAATAGGTAAAATAATAAAAATATATAAAAAGGTTTTTGATATTCATACATTTTGTTTAGATTAGTTAATAGTATAATAGTTTTTAAAATAGTAGTATAAAATATAATAGAATGATATAATCAAGTTTCATTATATAAAATCATGTTGTATATATTGTGATTTTGGTCATAAACTAGAATAATAAATATAAACATAAGACATTAAATTGTTAAATATAAATGTAAGTAAGATTTTATAAGAATTTAGAATATAACTTTATGTGTAAGTTTAAAAGGTCAAAAATTGTGATTCGGACCAAAAGTCTGATGCTCTCTAATGCCAAGCATGCTGCTATTGTGTGGTTTCCTGGCCACAAGCCACAGGCTTTGGGGTAAACTATTGATGCATGAGAGGGTGCTTTTATCACAGCATGAATGCTTTGGAACATTCTGATTTTTCTTTTCCTATAGAGATAAAATAATAAATGTTTTGATTAAAAGATAAATCATCATCATTCAAAATGGAGACGGGTCTGGAGCGCCCGCATCAGGAAACAGCGCGATCCTGAGAGCTGTGTGCTGTGATACCAGAGTATTGACTGCATTTCCAAGAGCAACAAAGGACGAATAAATCTTTCAACA
>NW_007739437.1:1908-16685 GCF_000696425.1 Galeopterus variegatus | reverse complement strand
GGAGCAACACCGAGGGTTGCGATCCTGTTGCCGGTCCCGGTCTGGTACGGGCGCGACACTGAGGGTTGAGATCCGTTGCCGGACACGAAAAAAGACAAAAAGGAAAACAAAAAACAAACAAACAAAAAAACCCAAAAGACACAGTCTGACTGATTAGATTAAAAAGTTAGACCCAACTATATTCTGTCTTCAAGAGACTCACCTCACCTGTAAAGACACACACAGACTAAAAGTGAAAGCACACCATACACATGGAAACCAAAATGAGCAGGAGTAGCTATTCTTATGGATAAGATAGACTTTAAACCAAAAACCATAAAATGAGATAAAGAATGGCACTATAAAATGATAAAGAGATCTATCCCTCAAGAAGACATAACAATCAGAAGTATGTATGAACCCACAACTGGAGCAACCAGATATATAAAGCAAACCCTATTAGACCTATAGAAAAAGATAGACCCCAGTACAATAACAGTGGGGGACCTGAACAACCCTCTCTCAGCATTGGACAGATCACCCAGGCAAAGAATCAACAGAGAAACACAGGATTTAAATTACACCTTAGACCAATTGGACCTGGCAGATATCTACAGAACGTTTCATTCAACAGCTACAGAATATATGTTCTTATCATCAGCTCGTGGAAACATTCTCCAGGATAGACCACAGGTTAGGTCACAAATCAAGTCTCAGAAAATTTTAAAAAGTCAAAATCATTTCAATTATCTTTTCAGACCACAATGGATTAAAACTGGAAGCAAAACTCAGGAAACTATACAAATACATGGAAGCTAAACAACAGGCTCCTGAATGATGTATGAGTCAAAAAAGAAATTAAACAGAAAATCAAAAAACTTCTTGAAACTAATGAAAATAAAGACACATTATACCAAAACTTGTGGGATACAGCAAAAGCAGTATTAAGAGAGAACTTTATTGCAATAAACACTCACATCAAAACTATAGAAAGAGTTTAAATAAGTGACCTACTGCTACATCTCAAACAGCTAGAAAAACAAGAACAATCCAAACCTAAAAGTAGTAGACAGAAAGAAATAATTAAGGTCAGAGCAGAACTAAATGAAATAGAGACCCCCCAAAATGATACAAAAGATCAATGAAACAAAACGTTGGTTGTTTGAGAAAGTAAATGAAATAGACAAACCATTAGCTATATTAACAAAACAGAAGAAGAAAGAAAACCAAAATAACAAAAATCAGAATTGAAGAAGGAAACATTACAATCAATACCTCAGAGATACAAAGAATAATTAGAGATTATAATAAACAAGAACATGCCAACAAATTTGAAAACCTGGAGGAATGGGATAAATTTCTGGACACATACAAACTACCAAGACTGAACTGAAAAGAAATAGAGAAAATGAACAGACCAATAACAAGCAACAAGAATTAAGCAGTAATCGGCGGTCTCCCAACAAAGGAAAGGCCAGGACTGGATGGCTTTACTGCTGAATTCTACTAAACCTTTAACAATGAATTAATATCAATTCTCTTCAGACATTCCAGAAAATCAAAACAGAGGCCATTCTCCCAAACTCATTCTATGAGGCAAGCATCACCCTGATACCAAAATCAGACAAAAATACAACAACAAATAAACTACTGGCTAATATCCTTGATGAATATAGATGCAAAAATCCTCAATAAAATATTATCAATCACAATACAGCAGCACATCAAACCAATTATACACCATGATCAAGTGGGATTTATCCCAGGGATGCAAGTATGGTTCAACATATGCCAGTCAATTAATGTGATACACCACATCAACAAAATCAAGAACAAAAACCATACAATTATCTCAGTAGATGCAGAAAAAGCATTCAATAAAATTCAACATCGCTTCATGATGAAGACTCTCATAAAATTAGGTATAGAAGGAAAGTTTCTCAGCACAATAAAAACCATATATGACAAACCTACCACCAATAACATCTTAAATGGGGAAAAGATGAAAGCTTTTCCCTTAAGAGTGGGAACAAGACAAGGAAGCCCACTCTCACCACTCCTATTTAGCATAGTATTGCAAGTACTAGACAGAGCAATCAGGCAAGAGAAAGAAATAAAAGGTATCCAGATTGGAAAAGATGAAATCAAACTTTTGCTGTTTGCAGTTGACATGATCCTATACATAGAAAAACCTAAGGACACTACCAAAAAACTCTTAGAGCTGATAAAGCAATTCAGTAAAGTTGCAGTATACAAAGTTGACATGCAAAAATCAGTAGCATTTTTATATTCCAACAATGAACTAGCAGAAAAAGAAATCAAGAAAGCAAGCCCATTTGCAATAGTCACCAAAAAATAAAACACCTAGGAATCAATTTAACCAAGGAGATGAAAGATCTCTACAACAAGTAGTAGAAAGAAGCCAGGCATAGAAAGAGAAATACCACATGTCCACACTGATAAGTGGGAGCTGAGGAAGGAAGGAAGGAAGGAAGGAAGGAAGGAAGGAAGGAAGGAAGGAAGGAAGGAAGACAACAATCACAATAATTCCTTGAAATTTTGAAAGAAGAGAATGGAACTGAGGTCAGCACAGGTGGGAAAGGGGTAGAGGAAGAGGGTGTTGGGGAAAAATTGGTAAAGGCCACAAAAAATGATTACAATGGGTAAGGTTGGATAAACTAATTAAACTGGTTTGAGCATCACTTATTGCACACAGGTATTGATATTCAATACTGTACCTCACAGATATGCATGATTATGTTTCAATAAAAAAAGAATTTGTAATAAATCATATCGTATTATAACTAAACAAAGTAGATATTTTCAGACATCAAAATATGAATTTAATGAATTTTTTAATATAATAAGTTGATAGGTTTTTGGAAGGATATTTATAATTTTCTGATGTATTTGAATTGGAATTATATATGATTTTTCTTATTTTAATATTTTTTCTCAATTTAACTTACTATATGTGTTTACATAAAATTTTATGTAGTAAGACATGCCAAATCTGAACTAATTCAGAATGCTTAATCATGTTTTGTTCTTTTAAGTTTGAAGATACTTGAAGAAATTTTAAAAAATTACATTAGTTTAAACTCATGATATCATAAATCATAGGGTATTCTTAACATCGTACAATAGCAATTTTTTAACAGGTGGCTATAAAGATGACTTTGTTTATTTCATTGTAGGTGTTTATTTTGTTGCTAATAAAGTGGGGGTTTTTTTGTTTACCATGAAATTATCTGGAAGTATGACCTCCTGTTATTTATCAGTCTTCGTAAGCTAATGATCAGCTGATATGAATGTGAACTGAACATGTTCAACATGAGTTTAAATATTTTCTTAAACAAAATTTGGTTTTAGTACATTAGATTTCCTAAATAAACTAAAACTTATAACACTGATCAGAGTATTAGGTTGGGTAAATTTTTATTGCAGTAAAAGAAAAATAATTTGCAATACTTAAAGAAAATGATCTACATTTTGAAAGTAGTATTATCTAAAGTTAGTATTCCTGATGTTTCTTTCAAAAGTCTGAATGTAGGGCCGGCCCGGTGGTGCACCCGGGAGAGTGCGGCGCTGGGAGTGCAGCGACGCTCCTGCCGCGGGATCAGATCCTATATAGGACTGGCCGGTGTGCTCACTGGCTGAGTGCGGTGCGGGTGACACCACACCAAGGGTTGCGAACCCCTTGCCGGTCACGAAAAAAAGACAAAAAATAAAAAAATAAAAGTCTGAATGTATATTTACTTATTAAAAATATAGTCACCACACTGACAAGATAGGACTGGCCGGTGTGCTCACTGGCTGAGTGCGGTGCGGGTGACACCACACCAAGGGTTGTGAACCCCTTGCCGGTCATGAAAAAAAGACAAAAAATAAAAAAATAAAAGTCTGAATGTATATTTACTTATTAAAAATATAGTCACCACACTGACAAGTAAATTTTGATTTAGTTTCTGAATCATCATAACAAGTTTTCTATTAATGTTTTCTGAATTGAGTAAAAACAGAGTTTTCTAGTATCTACATGTCTTTAAAATAGAAGACAAAGAGGATAGAGTTATGATACTGTTGTAAACAAAATGATGACAGCAATTGTCCATTTGTAGTCACCAGTGCATCAACAACTCAAAAATCTGATTAATAAAAAACCTCTATTTATGTTTCCAAACATTAAAAATAAACAAAACTGATCTGAAGGAAAATTTCCATCACCACCAGATTGAAGGCAGAGAAGGACTGGTTTCATTGTCTCCTCTGCCACCAATCACATGTTCTTCTACTCCACACTTTCCTGAAAGGATCTGCTAAAAGTGGTCTCTCAATTCCATTTGCCCACCTGCTGTTTCAGACCTGATAAATGTTATCTGGTCTCTCACTTAATGCCTTAAGGGCAGCAGAGGCTTTCCAGTTTGCTTAATACTCTCCTCTTAGATTATTCTTCCTATTTAGACTCTGGGGTCACATTTACTTCATAAAAATGCTAAGTATTTAAATGAATGTTTGTCTTAATTGATCCAGAATTTAGAGCACTGGCTTTTTAGGCTGACTAGTCTGCCATATCACCTACAGCAGCAATATCCACCATGCACGTGTGAGGAAGGAGAATCTGACTCACATCGCACAGAAGAAGTATTGCAGAAAGAAAGAAGGTGCTTTGTGAGAAATCCTGACTCTGTGTTGTTTCTATTCTATGTTGTTTCTAGTAGTGTGTTATAACAAGAGTAATATTTGAATGAGTTTATTACATTTGTAAAAACTGAAACAACACCGAACATGATATTGTAGTCATTATATCAAAAGAGATAAATCAATGGTTATAATTTTTGACTTTCTGATTTCCAAAGCTAAATGTACATTAAAGATTCGAAGTTATGTCCTATTCTACCTATTCATTTTAGAATTTATATATAATCTATATGTTTTCATAAGGGCTTATAAATTTCACAATTGTTTAAATATTCCATACTTGTTATTTTTGTTATTTGCTTATGTTACTAAAATACATTTTTTAAAAAATTGTAAGACTTATGTATTATGGCATATATGGAGATTTTCTCCAGATTGTACGTTGTCAATGTTTAAACATTCCCTCATACAAGTTACACATATTCCTTGCACACACATGAATACACAAACACACATACATCTTTAATTAATAAAATCTTCAAATTGTTTAGGTTTTAATTCTCTCTTAATATATTTTTAACAGTTTTCTTGGGGTACAATAGACATACAACAAACTGAACAACTTCAAGCATACAAATTAATACGTTAGGACATCTATAACATACGTGAAACTATAATGACACACACCTAAAAGTTACCTTGTGCCCCTTTTGTAATCCTTTATTTCTAACTCCCCCCTGCCTCCTTCATTCCAAACCATTACTGATAGCTCATTTTCACTTTAAAATTTGATACTGAACAAGACCTCCAATTTATGAGTCTGATTTAAAAATTCAACCATTGTGTTATCTGAGAACTATTTATTATGTATTTGCCAGCCACGTGTATCAAAGTAAAAAGGTTTAACAGAAAAATCATTACTAACTGTACATATTTCAATTAACAAAGTGGGGCTATTCCGTACACCACAATTAATCATTCAGAATACAGTGCCTAGCTCATCTTCAGAGAATTTATTCACCATTGAATGAATTAACACTTACTTTCCTTCCCCCACATGGATGTTAAGAACTTAATGATTCGTTTTTCGGTACTGATGAGCACCAAAGGACTGATGGTGGCGTAGCCATTGCCCACAAGCATCTGGACACACAGGCGAACTGGATCATTGTTCCACAACATTCCTGAGGAGGAGGAGACAACACAGTCCAAAAAGTACATGACCACAAAGAAACTCATGAGCAGCAGTATGGTCCGAGTGGCCCTTTTTCCTGGGGATGCTTTTGGAGAAAGGATGGTGCTGTGGAGATGCTGGAACTGCCGCTTGTGCCTGTTCAGGAGAACCACCATGTATCCACTGGAGAGGGCCATGAGCCCCACAAAGGAAACATCCCGGAAGGTCACCAGTGTGGAAAATACATACCTGAGCAAGTAACTTAGGGGCCAAAGAGAACAGGATTCAGTAACATACATTAGATAGTCTGAGGTCACATTGGGGGTAGAAATAGTGGAAATTATGAAGCGAACACTAACAGACATATTGAAGACCCACAGGAAGAGAAAGACACATGGGTTGTGATGTGAGAATTTATGTTTGAACTTTGCCAGACAGGAGCTCCTGGGGCTGAGGGTGATGGCCTGGAGGACACTCAGCAGGCAGGTGGTAGAGATGGAGAGGCCCCGCATCAACCTGTACAAGTACAGAACTGCCTTACACTCGATGTCATCCCAAAAATTCTGAGACCCAAAAATGTCTGTCGCCATGATTCCCATGGTCAGCAGCATCACTAGGTGGATTAGAGCCAAGTGGCCAATGGTCAGGTCAGTGGCCTTGGGCCTGTGCTCAAGAAGGAACGTGAGGACGTGGAAGACAAGAAGGAGGGCATTGGCAAAGAGCCCAATGCCAAGTTCAGAGAAAAAGGCATTCCTTATGGCAATAAAAGTGTAAAATCTGTTATTTATATTCATCTGATGGTGAGAAGAAGCATATGGTAAATGTCTGAGGAAATAATTTGAAAAATTATCGTCATCACAAATATTGCCACCTTCACCATCTCAACCCACAATGCTGTCACCATCAGAATATGTTTTATTCCTGATGCAACCTTTTCCCCCTTCAATACTCAAATCCACCTCATGCTGTCCCTCCCATAAGCCATCCCACTCTGTCCCTTGTCCTACCACTTCCCCGTTATAGCTGGTTATGCTCACACTTGCTAGGTTCACGCAGTACCTGAATTTTCCTCTACAATATACATTGGTGTATTTTATTCAAGGTAGTTCTTTATTTTATCTAATTTTTGAGATTTTTAAACAAAGGGCAATTAAGAAGCATCATATTTGCCTTTGTATGTGCAGCAACCTGGGTATAAATGTTGGGTATGAAGAAAGGGATTTACCATTTTTGTTGAATTGGGTGAGGCGAACTGCCTGACAGTGGAAGCCTGTCCCTCCGAGCAAAGTGATTCAACCGGACAGCCATGTGCACACTTAATGTTATCTCATGGCTCTCTCTTTTTCTTCTTCGTTCTTTGCAGGACCAAATATTCTTAATAAATAACAGACTAAAAGCAGGGAGTGTAGACTCTGGAGTCAAACAGCGTGAACTTACGTGCAGGGTCTGCCGTTTATCACTAGTGTGAGCTTGAGCAGTCACTCAGCACATGTGGACCCCAGTTATCTCCTGGGCAAAATGCAGGCGGTCATATTGCCCACACCCTACAGGCGTTTAGAGTGGAAACAGGTGAGTAAATGAACCAAATATGAAATGTGTCTGGCAAATAATAACCTTTATAGAAATGTCAGCTGTAAATTTTATTAGTATGGAGTTTCCTGTATATGGGACCTAAAAGAGTTAATGCTGTTCTCTTAAGAATTATCCAGCTGTGTTCCTGCCTAAAAGACCAAGAAGTATCTACTAAAATATTCAACTTCTTTAGCATTACTCATAGGACTCTAATGGAATTCTAGATCTTTACTCTGACTACTCCAAGATAACTACACTCCTAACATGTTTTCATTCTCATGCAAGAAAACCTTTTCTAAGGAAAGAATCCTATTATCAATTATAAGCAGAACCACACTAATTTTTTTTTTTCTTTTTCTCCATTCTAAGGTATGTGGAATCATGGTAGTAGACATAACCACAATTAAAATAGATTTGGGATCATTCTGTTTTAAGGTATATACTTTTTTATATAATTAGAAGACAGGTATCCACCCCCACCCTGAAAGACTCTTCTCCAGAGAAGCCCATGCTTCATGTCTCATTCAAACAAGCAGTAATATTTCTCTAGAGTCATTGGGCATAAGCATAAAATTATACTAGAGAATTTGGTGATGACCTACTTATGAAATACCTCCCTGTGAAATACAGGTATTTGCTATATAATTCAAGCCTTAGAAGCATGAAGTGCATAGCCCATAAAACGTTTCCACTTTTTTTTTCTATTTTTTTACATTTTTACTTTGTTATCTTTAATTTCTTGTTTTTCCACTTTTTTTTATAAGACATTATTTTGCACAAAGACCCTCATTGCCATCTATAAACAAGGATGTAAAGCTAAATTGTTTCATGGCTACTTAGAGCATGTACTTTCATAAGTCTTGGAAAACAGAGATTTTCTAAACCAAAAATTCTTAGCAGCATTATAAAAATAATCTTTTTCTGAAGTAACAATCAGGTAAAGTTACATAATTTTCTCTTAAAACATTCGGCATATTTAAGATTGCTCCCCTGATATGCCCAGGAAAAATAACAGAAAAATATTAATCAGGGATGGCCCATGGCTCACTTGGGAGAATGTGGTGCTAATAACACCAAGGCCACGGGTTTGGATCCCTATACAGGGATGGCCGGTTAGCTCACTTGGGAGAGCGTGGTGCTGACAACACCAAGTCGAGGGTTAAGATCCCCTTACCGGTTATCTTTAAAAAAAGAAAGAAAAAGAAAAATATTAATCAAACAGCTGTCTCCAAGCTTTATGGGTCACACATGATCACATACGCTTAAATAGTATTCTTTGTCTTCTGTGTTCTTATAAATGGCATATATCTATTTCTGTACTTGTATTTCATGTAAATTACAAAATATATACTAATAAGGTTTTTAAAGAATGACATTAAATATATTTAAAAGATAACATTTTAGAATGATGCAATATACTAAAATTAAAACTCTAAAATTGACTTATGCTATTTTTGTGAACTTTCCTTTTATTCAGTTTAATTCACTCAAACAAATCTGAGCCTTACAAATACACATCATAGTAAAACTGGTTAATCATATATAAATCGAGGGAGTAGGACTCCATTACTTTCACTGATATTAGGGGAATGCAGTCCCACAGGCACAAATGTCTAAGGATAGGCAGATGTGGGCAAGTAGCTTGATGTAGACCTTGTTGGGGAAAATCAAAAGGATTGTTAAGTACAGCTTAGGGTGTTCATTTGCCCCTGGGATAGTTATAGTACTGACATCTGAGTCTCTTGGAGTAAAATCAGGAGAAAAGAATCAATTCCATAGTGAAGAAACGGGACACTCCAGAGAAGCTTCGTCACAGATGCTGGGCTACTATTACTGGGAAACCCAAACAGTCCTGCAGGACGATCCTTTTCGCTAATCAACCCAATAATGAAATAAGAACAAGGTGTCCCTTTCTTGCTAAACAGCTTTCATTTGCTTTTTATCATATTCTTTGTGGCTTACTAATAGAAAAGGGAAATCAGTTCACATTTATCTGTCCATTTCAAGTGCATGATATGACAAAGATTGGAAAAACATAGAAAACCCCAGCACAGGATCTAGGCCAGATAATGTTTCCCTTTAACTTCATTTTCCTGCTATTGAAATGGGCTTATCATATCCAGTATCACTGAAAGGAGGAGTATTTTTTACAATGAATAAGATACGGAAAAATACAAATGGACACAGATAGTCTTTCACCTTTCCAAGTTCTGGGATACTGTATTCTTATGTCTTTTGGAAGGAGGAAGGAAAAATAACCATCATCATCATTTTTTTTTCTTTTCTTTCAGTGTGATTGAGCCTCATCCCACTGCTCTGTGACTTGAAATTTCCTAACTGCTAGATCACAGACTTAAGTGCTGCCTTGTGAAATTAAAACTGGGACGAGAAAGGTCTTCATGAGAGAATACTTGTAGATGCTTTGTAGGCATGTGAGGTTATACACTTTATAAGACATTGTTTTGAACAAAGAACCTCATTGCCTTCTAAAGACTCTAAAATTATTTTTAATTGCTCAAACTTTTACATATAATGTATTAAATAATATTTCTAATTGATATATGAATACGAGAGAAGCAAAACTTACTCTATTTAACAAAAACCTAGAATTAAAAATCATCCGTTCCTGATAACTATAAATACAAATTAGTAATGCTTTAGGGTAAAATGACTAGGTAATATAATAATATGTGCCTTGAGAACTGGTGTAGCAAGCAAATCAAAGTCATTTTATTCAAAGGAATGAATCAGAATCTAAAAACTAATCGAGTATTTTACGCAAGAAGGACTAATTTTTATGAGTCACCAAATTAAAGGAAAAATATGAGAAAGAAATTTCCTCATTGCCTTATACAGCAAACAGTCATTTTAGCTGTGTAGGACTGTTAGACAGGATGTCTAATCTGAGGCTACCGAAAACCTTCACGATAGAGCCAGTCTGCCCTCTTCCAGTCTCTGCACAGAAGCCCCACTAGTGCACTGATTCTACATCTGTGAGTAAAGAGTCACTTACCCAGAAAAATGTGGGAGGGATTCAGTGCACCTGAGCAGAACCCTCACAGATTTAAAAAAGGATGGTGTTACCTCATCTCCCTGCAGGCCTGTAATTTTGGTGTCTGTAGAAAGGTGGCAAGGTCCTGCTGGGGAGCACAGAATCATGGAGTCCCCAGTGGAACATTTTACATGTCTCTTCATTTCACTTTATTCTCTTTTGAATAATAACAGCCTGGGGAGAGCTGTGCTCAAAACTTTTAAATTTCCTTGTCACATCTGGGTGAAGAATCAGAACTGTTACAGTCATGTAGACAACACCAAGTTCTCTCATTTTGATCCTAAGGTAAATCAGTCCAAGCTCATTTCATACTCTGTAAAGCCTTTATTCTGGGCTGAGACATTCCTGGAATCTCCTGAGTTCCCGGTGGCTCTGAGTGTCCCCTCTCTACACTGGTCGATGTGTACCATCTTCCCTAGGTTCATTCTTACATGGAGACCATGGTTTCCAGGTAGTATCGGTTGTGTATCTCAGTTTTCATGCTCTGTTTCATGTTTCAAGCTCTCTCTCAGGTTGAATAAGCTATGAGAATATCCCATATGACTATAGGTGGTGGCAGCAAAATCTCTGTTCATTTTTCAGGAATTCCTAATGTGGCCCAAATTGATGTAATTGTGCAGCTCCTGCATATCGATAGTCCAGACCCCTTGGGAGATGGAATACAAATCTCTCTCTGTAAAAAGCTGGGGACCTTCGATTCTGTGACTGAGGCACTGAGAAATCCAATCCCTGAGCTCTCCAGGGCTACAAAGGAGAAATCCATCATGATGGATGGACCAACCTGGGGTGACCAAAGGGTTCTCTGACAGTAGAGGAACCCCGGCTTCAAATGTGATCATTCCATGACAGAAAAAGTGTTAGACAGCTAAAATGATTGTTTGCTGTGTAAGACAATGGAGAAATTTCTTTCTCATATTTTTCCTTTAATTTGGTGACTCATAAAAATTAGTTCTTTTTGTGTAAACTACTCGATTAGTTTTTAGATTCTGATTCATTCCTTCGAATAAAACGACTTTGACTTGCTTGCTACACCAGTTCTCAAGGCACATATTATTATATTACCTAGTCATTTTACCCTAAAGCATTACTAATTTGTATTTATAGTTATCAGGAAGGGATGAGTTTTAACTCTAGGTTTTTGTTAAACAGAGCAAGTTTTGCTTCTCTCATATTCATATATCAATTAAAAATATTATTTAATACATTATATGTAAGAGTTTGAGTAATTAAACTCAGTCTTGTGCTTTCAATTTTTTTATTTGATTAAATTCATTAAGAAGGGAACCAGAAAGGGAACAGAATTTTCTGCTCATTCAGAGTTTTAATGAAATTAAAGTAAAATGTTCAGGTAAATACATTATTACATTCCAAACAGACTAAAAACAGACCACTGAGACTAATGGCTTGATAAAGAATGCTATAAACCATCTCATCTCTATCCAAGTGTGGGCTCACCGAGGCCATGACATGCAGGATCCACCGCCGAGCTTTGCCCTCACTGCCCCTGACAGGAACACACAGCACTTGACCTGAGCCTGCTGATCGGACAGACTGAGCAGCAAGTGGAAAGCCCTGTGGGTGGTGACCACACCTACCAAGCAGCAAAGTTCTGGCTCCCACAGTGTCAGACAGGCATCCTCCAGCAGAGCTAGAAGCCAGCTAAGTTCAGCTCTGCATCAAGCAGAGGTCTGCATTCAAGGCATTAAGTCATCATTAAGTCACCCGTCTTCTCAGGTTTGAACAACTCTTCCTTCTTCAGCCCTGTTTTTGACCAAAACAAATAGAGTGGTGTGACCTGACCAGGAAGAAGATCTCACTTATGTTTATATTAAGATTACAAATCAGGATTGTTGCCCAATCATGCGTGTTTTAGATCCACATTTCAGTAGAATTTCCATAAAAGCTTAGTGTATTCTAAGCAAACACAAGTGTGATTACCAGCCATAGTGATTCATAGATAAGTGTCACTTCACACTTAATTTTGTGTGAAAGATTTTTTAAAAAATAAAACCTCAATATCAGTAAGTTCAAGTAATAATTCTTTTGTGTGTGTTCCGTTAGCCACAGTCTTTTACTGTGTATTTTGTTCTACTTGTCCTGGTGTTTGTATATCGGCAAAACAAAGTTATTAATGCACACAGACCTCTGTTCTGCAGGTCAACATACTGAAATGTAGAAAGCGACGGGCAGGTCCAGAGAATTCAGAAAGGGAGTACTACTGAGTAGGACTCCATGCTTGGGTCTTTCCAATAAACACTTTGGATACTGGTGAGCTTCTCAGATTGGAAATACTCTGTGTGTATTGTCTTAGTCTATGGAAGGAGGATAATGCATCTTGAGAATGAAGGAAACTTTGCTTTGAGCTTCCTCCCAGATTCTGCCCTTTGTGTTTCTTCCGTTGGCTGATGTTTAATGTATCCTTTCTCTGTAATAAGTATAACCATTCATATAATAAGCTTCAGTGAGTTCTGTGAGTCTTTCTAATTGTTGGGGGCCTGAAGCTCCACACCCCTTCTTGTGAGACCGCTCCTGTGTGACAATCTGCTCCGATGGCCATGCTTTACATGATAGCTGCCTAGCAATCTTTATGCCAGAAACTGATTGCTCCTGGCTATGCAAGTTAATTTGCAAGTGACCTTTTATCCTTCTCTAGAAACTGTTTAACCATAAACATTCTGGGTGGCAACCTTTACTTTGAATGTCCTGTCTTTGTCTCTCCTCAAGATATTATCATATCTTTACATTCCAGACCCTTTGCAGCATGCCTGCCTTCTCCTATATAAGATGTCACCTAAGAATCAATAAACGAGACTTGATCAGAATACTGTCTTGTCTCAATTTCTCGTGTCTCTTGTCCCATCCAATTCCCACTCCCCCCTCCAGGGTCTGCGTTGAATATCCCGCGGGTCGGGACACTTTTGCTAAACAGAGTCCTGTTTTACTCTTCAATTAACTCATGTATACCAAGGCCAGGAACTGAAATTGAAGCAATTCATATCCTTTACCTGTCACCTGGCATACCTGTTACTGGGAGGTCCCCAGTTCTCTGGGGCTCTGAAGTCACCAAGATTACTAGTCTTCCAGCAAGTGCCTCCTTTACTATGTAGAAGGTGGGATTCTACAGGCTACCGAGTAGAAGTCAAACTAATTATTGGGAGGGGTTTGCAAGCCTTGATTCCTTATATAAAATATAGTCTTGGTACCTCAAGGATGGGGTTGTGTTACCTGAAGAGATGAGTTTTTTTATATAACAATTTTACTTTGAGATAAGTATAGATTCACATGCACTTGTAAGAAATAATAGAGTGAGATTAAGTTTAATCTTTACCGAAGTTTCCCCAATAGTAAAAACTTGCAATAATAGGAGAAAATCACAAGCAGAAAATTGACATTGATATAACCAAGATACAGAACATTTCCATCATCACAAAGATCCCTCATGGTGCCATTTTATACCACACTCTCTCTCTGTCCCTACCTCTCCTTGGCAACCACTAATCTGTTCTCCATTTCTATAAGTTCATTACTTGAAGAATACTATGTTAAAGGAAACATGCATTATATAATAGATATATCCAATGGGCTTTTAGATTGGGCTTTTCTCACCCTGCACAATTTTCTGTAGATTCATCTGGCTTGTTTCATGTATCAGTAGTTCATTTCTTCTTTAGTGCTGAATAGCATTCCATGTTACAGGTGGAACCATTCATCAAAGGATATCTGGATTGTTTGCAATTTTGGGCTATTACAGATAAAGCTGCTACAAACATTTGTGCACAGGTTATTGTGTAAACCTAAATTTTCATTTCACTCGGATAAATGCCCAAGAGTACAATTTATGGTTATGTGGTAGTTTTTTTAGTTGAACATTTAGTTTTGTAGGAAACTGCCAAGATTTTTCCATAGTGGATGTATCATTTCACATTCCGACCCACAAAGTATGAGTGATCCAGTTCCCTTGCATCTTCATCAGCCCTTGATGTTGTCACTATTTTTTAGTTTAGCCATTCTGATAGACATGTAATGATATCTCATTGTAGTTTTAGTTAGTATTTCCCTGATAATAATGTCAAACACCTTGTAATGTGCCCATTTGCCATGTATGTATTCTTTTCAGTGAAATGTCTTCTCATGTCTTTTGCTCATTTTCTATTTAGATTGTTTATTGTTTTTACTGTTCAGATTGACTTCTTTATATACTTTCTTGCTACTAGTTCTTTACTGGATATATAGTTTGAAAGTATTTTTCCCACTCAGTAGCATGTCTTTTATTCTCTTAACAGGGTCTTTCACAGAGCAATGGTTTTTGTCATATATCTTTTAACAAAAATGTGGTAAAATATACATAAAATAAATTCT
>NW_007739437.1:0-1372 GCF_000696425.1 Galeopterus variegatus | reverse complement strand
TGTCACTATTTTTTAGTTTAGCCATTCTGATAGACATGTAATGATATCTCATTGTAGTTTTAGTTAGTATTTCCCTGATAATAATGTCAAACACCTTGTAATGTGCCTATTTGCCATGTATGTATTCTTTTCAGTGAAATGTCTTCTCATGTCTTTTGCTCATTTTCTATTTAGATTGTTTATTGTTTTTACTGTTCAGATTGACTTCTTTATATACTTTCTTGCTACTAGTTCTTTACTGGATATATAGTTTGAAAGTATTTTTCCCACTCAGTAGCATGTCTTTTATTCTCTTAACAGGGTCTTTCACAGAGCAATGGTTTTTGTCATATATCTTTTAACAAAAATGTGGTAAAATATACATAAAATAAATTCTGACATTTTATCTACTTTTAAATATACAAGGGTACTAAAAAAGTTCTGGAAAGATTCATATTACCTTTTAATTCTATTTTTCCACCAACTTTTAAAATTACCCTTATACAATTCAGTGGTATTAGTTACAGTCCTAATATTTCCAATGTGTCATCTCTACCTATTTTCAAGATTTTTCACCACTCCAAACCCCAACTCTGTACCCATTAAGTAATAACTCCCATTACCCATGGACCCAGTTCCTGGTAACCTGTAATCTCTTTCTATTTCTGTAAATTTTAGCTATTCCAAAGATTTCATATAAGCGAAATCATAAAATATTTGCCCTTGTGTATCTGGGATTCTTACCTAACATAATGTATTCAAGGTTCATCCATGTTGCAGTAAGTATCAGAACTTTATTCCTTTTTAAGGCTAAATAATATTTCATTTATGGATATGACCTCCTTTTTTTGGTTTTTTGACCCATTTATCTGTTGATGGACACTTGGGTTGTTTCCACCTCTTGTCTAGTGCAAATAATGCTGCTATGAACATTCATGTACGAGTATCTGTTTGAGTCCTGGTTCTCAATTCTTACGGATATATAATTAAAAATGAAATAGTTGGGTCATATGGCAATTCTGTTTTAAACTTTTCTGACTTATCGTTGTATTTATTATTTTTTATAAAATGTATTTGCAGAAATGTTTCTTCAGGAATAGGTGTTACAATTTTTTAAAAAACCCATGTCAAAGGCTTTTGAGACTTTAAATTATGCCCATGTACTTATCCCTTAAATAATTCCAACAAATTACTCAGGCATGAGCCTTCCACTCACATGATATGAGTGAATGAATAAATGAATAAAATTATACATTTACACATGTTACTTATAACATAAATACATATTAGTTACATGTTCAAACACTCAAAAACTCCAGCATATTTTGTCCATTATTCTCCACATATCTGAGAAGTAGGAAAAACAATAAAAGCACAAATATACCACACACCA
>NW_007739436.1:36001-36490 GCF_000696425.1 Galeopterus variegatus | reverse complement strand
AGATACAACTTAACTCCAAGTTTGACTGGGAAATTCAGCCATCAAACTATTTCCCTAACTTTTTCTGTCTTCTCTCCGCTTCTAATGTCCTACGTAAATTTCTTTGCTACTACTTAACACCCCTGGCCTTATCATTCATCAGTTCAAATGAAGATGCTCATCATTGCCAAATTCTATTGAGAACTTGAGCTCCTTGTCCACATAATTCAACCTTGCTTGAAGTCTCGTAATACTATCTCTCCTTTATTCATAAATGATACTCTAAAGAAAACATATAGATCTATGTATTTATGAATTTATTTATCTAGTTAATTCAAAATAAATTAGGAATATATGCATACATTGTATGAACCAAACATTCAATACACATTTACCGAAATCACTCTCCAGAATTATTCATGAAATATAAATTATCTGAACAAAAGAACTATTTCTTGTGATTCTTCTGTCAGAAACTTGACAATTCCTAGCAACTAGCAAAGTAGTAGT
>NW_007739436.1:32900-34931 GCF_000696425.1 Galeopterus variegatus | reverse complement strand
TTTAATACATTTAAACTCATTCTAACAGTTTAAAGTTGTTTTCTGATTGAAGTTTATTGCATGCTGTACTCATAACCATGCCATTATTAAAAAGAGTAAAAAAATTATATTTTTTACTAAAGTAATAAAACTAAAGTAATAAACTAAAGTAAGAAAGATTAAATTTTATTGTTTTTCTGTAATTTAAATTACAGAAATCAAAAGTTCTCTAGACTTAGCAATTAATAACACTGTGATCTTTTCCTCTTTAGAGACTGAGAAAAAACAATACTTAAGAAATTATAAATAGCATCCATCATTCCCAATCATAAGTATATAAATGATAACCCCTTGCTATTCAGTTAGTATAGTCAAGTGGTTATGAAAATGTGCTCTAACAATACACTTTCTTTTAAATCCAAGTTTAAGGTATAATGTCTAGTTTAATCTCTATTTTAAAATGTGCTTTCTGGGGGCNGGTTCGGATCCCACATACAGACCAGTTCCCACTCACTGGCTGAGCTAGGTGCGGACGCAGCGCCGAGGGTTGTGGTCCCGTTGCCGGTCCCGGTCTGGTACGGGCGCGACACTGAGGGTTGCGATCCGTTGCCGGACACGAAAAAAGACAAAAAAAAAAAAAAAGGGCTTTCTGTACATTTTAATCAAAATAACATAATCTAGTTATTAGTTGCATTACTTGATGTGTTTTGTTACTGAGGTGACCTCTACCAAAAAAGTTAAAATTTTTCTCGTTATATATTTGGAAAAAATTCTCCATATGAATTTCATAACACATTGTTCCCTTTGACCATCCAAGGACTGTCTAGAGCAGAGGTCCCCTTGTACAAAGGAATTTATGAAATTCATAATCGATGATCCATAGCAGCAGTCTCTAAATAGTAATGTGTGCATCCTAGGGAATTTACAAGTGTATCCACAGAAATTTGGAAAATTCTATGTATTTTTAAAATCATATGCTCTTTAATTTCTACCTTTATGTTTGTTTTAAATGCAAATAATGAATTTATTTAATTCATATTATATAATTTACAGATAAACAATTAAACAAGTACATATTGAGTTTATGGAAATAAACATAGTTCATAAATATAGCTTATGAAATGATGTCAAATTTCAAAATATCAACCAACATCACCCTATTGCAATAATACAAGCATTTTGATTACTTTGGTTTGGTAACAAGAAACATTTATTTATTTTTCTTCCAAGTAGGAATACCAAGCAAACTTCTGGTTTGTCTTCCCAAATGGAAAATAAAATTATAAAATACAAATGAATACTCCCCTTTCAGTCACAGCTATATTTCTTTTTGAAAACAATTTGGTTTAATTTTCAACTTTACACAGGAAAAGTCTCCTGGATTTTGTTTATTCAATTGGAAAAGTCTCCTGGATTTTGTTTATTCAATTTGAAAATTTTTTGGTCTTTTTTTTTTTTTTTATGTTTTGTGTTTTAACTTTTTGCATCAGAAAGATAGCACAGATGGAGCTGAAAACTTAGGTATATAAGCCTACAAGCCAGAGGCCAGATCATAAGACAATAATAGAATTTCTAAGTTAATATGTTGTTTAAAGGGTCACAAAAAGGTCTACTACACAGTGGACACATGAAATCTGAGATGTGATTCTGTATTTTCCTACGAAGCTTCCCCAAACTTAGCCCTTTGCTTACTTTGTGAAAACACATTTTCTCCATATTTTGGAATTCTGTTTGTCTTTGAAGGATGGGCTCACACTCTACTTTTCTAAAGAAAGCTACTTCAGTACCTCCTAATTTAGATCATTATATTAAATATCTCTGATTCACCATATAAAATAAGATGGCCTTGTTTTCCTAACAAAGCATAATAGTGTGGAGAAAAAATTTATGGAAAATATAACAACAGGTTTTACTTTTTTTTTTTTTTAAAGATGACCGGTAAGGGGATCTTAACCCTCGACTTGGTGTTGTCAGCACCACGCTCAGCCAGTGAGCGAACTGGCCATCCCTATATGGGATCCGAACCCGTGGCCTTGGTGTTATCAGCACCGC
>NW_007739436.1:29237-31900 GCF_000696425.1 Galeopterus variegatus | reverse complement strand
GAACCCTCGGCGGGAGCGCCACCACGCTCCCAAGCGCCACACTCTACCGAGTGCGCCACCGGGCCGGCCCAACCACAGGTTTTACTTTTACTTCTACCATTTGTTCTGTGATGTTTGGAAATTTAACTAATATAAGTCTTAAAATTCTAGTTCTTTATTTATATTTTTAGTTATCATATAAGATTCTTTTGCTGTATTTTCAAAATAACAATAACTTTAACAATATTATTTATGTTTGTATTCAGTCTTTGAAATATATCAGGAACATGGATCCAGTTATAATCAACCACTGGAAGGTCATATGCCTGTCTTGAGACTGAAATATTATCATGTGTTAGATCCACTGCTGAAAGGAGATTAATCTGGACTAAGAATTCTGACAGCACAGCTGCAGTCTCCTGAGAGACACTGTCAGAAATAGACTAATTTAGTTCACTGCAAGCAAAGATAAGGTATATCATCTCTAAGCTTGTCTTCCAAATGACCATGAGGAGAAGGAGCATTTTTCTAAAAACTCTAGGGACTGAGGTGCCAAATAGAGAAAGCTGGTATACAGGAGGAAAAGAGTGCTTAGTTTCAACAATTTAATTGACTCCCAAACCGTAAGCTTATTATACAGAAAAGTAAATATGACTATATGCAAATATAAATATGACTATAACTTTACAGCTAGAGACTTAAAATGTCCAAAGCAAATAAATCAGCTGAATAATTCAGTTAATCAACTCTCTTCTCATAAGTCTATTGCCAATTCTAACAATGTTTGGCAATAAATCTTTTTTTGGTGTGTCATAACAATAAAAATATTTTAAATAAAAACAAAATTAGGCTACCACAATATGTTTAATTTCACAAAGCTTGTATTTTTCAGAAAAGTCCCAATATTTTCATAACTCTTATCAAGCCATTACTACTCATTTTTATTCTTTACAAAATCACTAATTATTATTATATGTTGCAGAAATACATTTTTAAAATTTGATGCATTGTCATAGGAAAAGTAAACAACTTATAAAAAAATTAAAGCTTATCAGTAGGTTAGGAATAAAATAAAATTTATTATCTGGGTCCTTGGTATCCAAGCTAAATCCAAGGAATGTAAAATTTTAAAATGCAGATGTGAATTAAAAAGAAAGAAAATAAATTTCTAACAATATTGAAAAATGTATAACTGACTTCCATAAAGTGGAATGGGTTTTCTCAAAGAAGTGGGAACTTTCCAGAGATACAAAACATATTTCTTTATTAAGTAAAGGAAATATGTGAATAATGCTGCAATGAACATGGGAGTGTGGATATCTCTTTGACATACTGAATTCATTTCCCTTGAATGTATACCCAGTAGGGATTTCTGGATCATACAATAGTTCTATATTTAATTTTTTGAAGAATCTCCATACTATTTAACATANTGCTTGACTGTTTTTCAAAGTAGTAAGTAAAGTCTTCTGTCTTTAGAAGACATAAATCATTAAACAGAACACAAATGTTAAGGACAGTTATAGATTTTTATACAATTCAAGAAATGGCTCTAAAGTAGGTCAAGAAATAAGTGATAGAAATATTTTTTGAAAAGTGAAAATAAGTACAGTTGCAAAAAAATTAAATTTGCTTTATCATCATGTATAAATTGTATGCAACAAAAAAAGCTAAAAATAAAAATTACATTTTGAAAGATGAGGGGAAATTTGCATTACTATGTTCCAAACGTATTTGAGAATTGTAGTAAATAAAACTGCATGGTTATAGTATAATAAGAAACAAACAGAGAAAGGAAAATAAAATGGGTTTTTGTCCTTTAAGATCTTTAGGAAATAAATAGATTGCTTAAAGGTGCTATTGAGATTTTTTACTTAAAAAAAAAAAAAGTCTGTTCAAAAAAAAAATAACCTGTTCATTATTCAGCGTTAGAGGGATGCTTCAAATATCAATGGCAAATCTAGACCATTTGATATTATGTAAAATGTTAAAAATATGAAATAAGCCTGAGTTTAAACTTAGAATATTTAAAAAATGTAATATTAACTGAACCAAAGAGAACACAATAAAACATAATTTGATTTAAACAAGTAATAAACAAAGAAATCAAAATTATTTTCATTTATAAGTTCATGTGTATGTAAAAACATTGAAACAATTATAATAAATAATCATCCAAATTATGAGTGAGAATTGAGAGGGTAGTGGAAAGGTGATTATTAATTTTAATCTATACAATTTAAAATTGTTTGCATTTTCAAACAATAATATATTTATGTCTTGCTTTCTTTTCTTTAATGTGCAAAATGTTGAAGTAAATTTTCCAGATTCTAAAATAGCCAGAACACAGTACCTCTTATTGGTACTGATTATAATTTTATTTCCAATAATTTTGGCATTCTACTGCCTTTTATTGACATTTAATTTGTTTTATTTCATGATTCTTACTGTCTAAGAAAAATAGAAAGATTGAACTCAGTTCTGCTGAAACGAGAGATGTTAAGGTCTGTGCTAAGCTAATAAATAAGTACTGGAGGACCTTCTTAAGAAGGTTGGTCAGGGTAATTAGGCTGTCTGAGATTGCTAATTGGTACTTATTTAAGTTAGGTTCCTATAGTCCCTCATAAGCTGAGTGATGGGGGGGGGGGTCTTTCTTTCCTTCTTTCTTTTTTTTTTTTTTTTTA
>NW_007739436.1:23728-29186 GCF_000696425.1 Galeopterus variegatus | reverse complement strand
GGGGGGGGTCTTTCTTTCCTTCATTCTTTTTTTTTTTTTTCTTACATCTTTATTGAGGTGTAATTGATTTACAGAAAAACTACACAAATTTAATGAATGCAATTTGATGGTTTGGACATATGCTTACACCTGTGGAACCATTACCACAATTAAGGTAATAAACATGTCTATCGCCTCCAGAAGTTACCCCATGCCCTTTGTTGTACGTCTGGGTTTATTGTTGTCATTTTTTCTTTTTCTTTTTCTTTTCTTTTTTTTTTGTGGTATGAACACTTAACCTCAGATCTACCCTTTTAACATTTTTTTAAGTGTACAATACAGTATTGTTAACTGTAGGCACCAGATCGTACAGTGGATATGTAGAATTTATTCATCTTGCAAAATTGAAACGTTATGCCCATTGAACAACTCCCCCTTTTCTCCCTCCCTCAAGCTCTTAGCAACCATCATTATACTCTCTGCTTCTATGAATTTAACTATTTTAGATATCTTATATAACAAAAATATGGCAGATACAATGGAATAGTATTCAACCTTTAAAAAATGAAGAAAATTCTATCGTATGTTACATGAATGAACCTGGAGAATATTATGCAACATTATAAAAGACAGTCACAGAAGGACAAATATGATATCTTTCTTAAGAAAGATTTCTGGGTTGTGAAACTGGTCAGAGGCTGGAGACAGATTTACATCTGAAAAGGGCAGTGAAAATATTTACAATTGCAAGTTTTCTAGAAGTAGATGTTTGGGAGATCAGGGGCTTAGAGTCAGGAAGAAACCTGTCTAAAGTTTAATCAAGCTGAGGAGAAAAATGTTAAGGACTTCTTGGTCAATACTATCTGTGTAACCATTCCAAAGAGAGGTTTTGACTTGAAAATAAGCAGTTTGTCATGAGACCCTTACACTATCTTTTTTTCCCCTTGCTTGCTCTCTCTGTCTCTCTTTCTCTCTCTTTTTCTCTTTCTGTAATGGAGAAAAATATCATAAAGATAATCTACTACCATTTGATAGATAAGTAAATTTATAATGTAAGCCGGAAAAAGAATAAAAATATAACATTCATTAAGTTTTTCAGTCTAATGAGTATTTCCCTCTAAGTTATTTGATCAGCAATTTTCAAGCTTGAGTTCAATAGTATATTAAAAAGCAAAGTAAATTATTAAAAAAATTTAAAAGTGTTTCCCCCTGTAAGGAATCTATTATTTGTATTTTAAAAAGAAAATAAAAAGGGAACACTGATTTAAGTTTTATTCAACCTTTAAAAAATGAAGAAAATTCTATCATATGTTACATGAATGAACCTGGAGAATATTATGCAACATTATAAAAGACAGTCACAGAAGGACAAATATGATATCTCTCTTAAGAAAGATTTCTGGGTTGTGAAACTGGTCAGAGGCTGGAGACAGATTTACATCTGAAAAGGGCAGTGAAAATATTTACAATTGCAAGTTTTCTAGAAGTAGATGTTTGGGAGATCAGGGGCTTAGAGTCAGGAAGAAACCTGTCTAAAGTTTAATCAAGCTGAGGAGAAAAACGTTAAGGACTTCTTGGTCAATACTATCTGTCTAACCATTCCAAAGAGAGGTTTTGACTTGAAAATAAGCAGTTTGTCATGAGACCCTTACACTATCTTTTTTTCCCCCTTGCTTGCTCTCTCTGTCTCTGTCTCTTTCTCTCTCTTTTTCTCTTTCTGTAATGGAGAAAAATATCATAAAGATAATCTACTACCATTTGATAGATAAGTAAATTTATAATGTAAGCTGGAAAAAGAATAAAAATATAACATTCATTAAGTTTTTCAGTCAAATGAGTATTTCCCTCTAAGTTATTTGATCAGCAATTTTCAAGCTTGAGTTCAATAGTATATTAAAAAGCAAAGTAAATTATTAAAAAATTTAAAAGTGTTTCCCCCTGTTAACTACTGTAAGGAATCTATTATTTGTATTTTAAAAAGAAAATAAAAAGGGAACACTGATTTAAGTTTGTTATATCTATGGAACTTTGAATTGATACCCCATATGGATAATTTATAAGTAAGAATGCACTGACTTACATATACTTTTTCAGGAGTATGCAGGTTATGAATTATGCCTTTCATTTCTGTACCCTAATGAATCAAGTCAATGCCTCTCAAGCAGTGTGAACTTCATAAGAACTGGCTGAATTCACGAATGAATGAATGATAACATGGGAGTTTGATCTGATATTAGTTGTGGAAAGATTATCATTAACTCTCATAGTATCAATTAAAAGCCCTGTTATTTTTATGAAAAACTAAATCTCTTGATTTAACAATGTAAAGGATTAGAGAATTCTCTTCAGTGCTAGTTTTAAAAGCTCACTTGTGCAAGCATGGACTTGACCTTTAATAGTGTGGGAGTCAATTTTATGGAGAAAAATAAGTTGTCATTAGGTTAGCATATTCTCTCCTAAATTATTGCCTTTTCTCTATTATTATGTTGGAATATTATTTGAATTCCTCTTCAGATTAATAGGTGGCCATTGGCAATAGAAAATCCTTTGACAGCCTTGAAAGAGCTCTCAGTTTTCTTTTTGTAACAATTTTGAAAGGAGTCTCTTTTTTTTTTTTTAGTTTTAAAAATGTGAATAGCCACCCACTCTTTTTCAAGAAACTTTGATCTCTCTTTTTTTTTTTTTTTTTAGTTTTAAAAATGTGAATAGCCACCCACTCTTTTTCAAGAAACTTTGATAAACATATTATGCATAATGATAATATGGTTGTAAGTGTACAGCACACATGTTTATTTCATGTGTAATATTTGATAAATTATCAAACATAGCAGTCTCAGAGAGATACTTTACTATATGCTATCACATTCTATTCTCACAATTAATATTATCTACATTTAAATGGTAAGAAAACTTAGTTCAAAATGCCATTTTATCGTATCAAGGTTACAAAGCTATTATGTTTTGGAGCTAAGATTTTAATCCAAAGCAGATTGCTCCAAGGCTGAGCCATTCCTTAAATTAATCTATCTGTGCTTTTTTGTATATTAAATTATTATGAGAAAATAGCAAAGATATTACATTTCCTTCCTGGTTGTCATCATTAAGAAATAAGTGTTTATTGAAGACTATATGTTTTCTAAACACTTAGGGAAGAGAGAAATTGTATATCTCTCTGAATCCTGGTCTCAAGAAGTTCATAACATGGTTAGAGAAATAGAAAAAAAAAAAACCCAAATGTATAAGGACCATAGATACTTGAAATATAACAGCTAAGATGGTTAATGTTCCACAGACTCAGAGAATAATTAAAATCAACAAGCTTTAAATGGGGATCCAAAATGAAAAACAAAAAGAAATAACTGATTCTAACTGTAGTATAAATTAACATTATAATTGAACACTAAAGAGAGAAGAGGAAGTGGAGAAAAGATCTAACTAACCTAAGTAACTTTGTAAAATAGTATTTTGTCTGTTTTATATAACACTAAAAGTAAGAACTATAAGCTAACGTGTTGTTCTAGTAATTAATTTGCTTCACATAGGGGTATGGATTAGTAATTTCACAACTGTTTCATCTCTATTTTAGGATAGAGCAAACAAATAAATATTTTGTGCATGGTGAGAGCCAGGTTTCTCGCTGTGAGATAAAGCAGACGTGAATAAAGAAAAGAAAGCTAAAATAAACCCTATGGTCCTATGACCTGAAATTGGAGGTGTCAGTGTAAACTCAGGCAGAGAGACAGACAGACAGGGAGAGGCCAATGTGTATGTGTGTGTGTGCTGTGTATTTACATATGTACCCTAAGAAGACCTGTAAGTTGTGGCATACCAATAACAGTGAGTATGCCTAAAACTCAGATCTTAGTTTTTGAATTCCATTCTCCGGTATAAAAAGCTACTTTGTTTGGAAAAATGGATAATTCCAGGACTAGGGCACAAATGTTCAAAATGAGAACCAAAATGAGAACTTTCCTAGAATTATGGAAGCCCTCAAAGCATGATGGAGACATAGATAAAAGACACCATTTAGGAAGATTCCAATGGACAAACAGACAATCTGAGCAACAAAACACAATGGCACACACTAGATTATTACACAATAAATAAAATCAGAATCCATAAAAAAAGGAGGAAGAGAAACTTCTTTATGACAGCAGAATTACAACTAATATATATTTTAAATGATGTAAATAAAATACCACCAGGTAGCAAACATGATGGTGATAAGTGTATCAGGTAAATTTTATCAATGGATGGTAAAAACAGTCAAAAAATATGGTAAGAAATAATCTCAAAGAATCTCAGCAAAATATATTTTTAATTAAAATCAATGAAATGTTAAGTTTACAGTGGAGAAACCTAACAGACAACACCATAACTAAGTAACCAAGTTAGCATAACTAGCAATGGCATATCTTGACACCACATGCCTCTTGATATGATGTATTGAGAAAGATACAATGTCACTTCTGTGACATTTTTGCCAAATTTGCATAACCTGAATTTAACCATGAGAAAATATCAGACAAATACAAATTTAACAAAATAGCCAATACTTTTCAAAAATGACAAAATCAAAAATAAATAAATAAATAAAAATTAAAAGACAGAGCAACTGTTTAAGAATAAAGGAAATTAAAACAACATGACAACTAGATTTGATCCTAGACTTAAAAAGGTACACTAGTAAGGCAATTACTTAAATTTTAAAATATGTGTAGATCACATCAATGTTAATTTTCTGGTTTTCAAATTTGTACTGTGGTTTTATAATACACTAAGTTTTAAGGAACATGGCAGAAAAGTAACCAGAAGTTTTTCAGTTGATTTTGTAATATTTTTATTCATCTAAAATTCTTTCACAATAAAAAGAAAGGAATTAACCTGAAATAATACTTAATGCATGCTGAATACTATTTTATATGCTTTATGTTCAGAAGAGAGAAATAAATATGTAGGAGCCATTATGAAAAGCTTTCATAAAGGAGGTAGAATTTATGGGGTGACTTAAGTAGAAAAAATAGGAAATTTAGCATATGTGTGTGTGTGTGTAGAATTATATTAGTGGATGTGGAAATATATACAGAAGATTTGTTTTGGTGAGAACTTAATGAGAATACAAATGTTATCTAAAGAATTAAATTATATTGGTGAGCATAAATAAAGATAGCAACAACTAACTGACCATGTAAAACATTTTTAAATTAATTTGATAGATTGTTTAAAATACCTGTTATAGTCAAAAGTGAATGTGTATACTTTGTTATAAAATATGTTTTTATAAATAGTTAATATTTTACATAGTCAAAAAATGAATAACTAAAATCCACAGGGAAAGGATAGAACTCCAATGTGTTGTTATAGTCAAAAGTGAATGTGTATACTTTGTTATAAAATATGTTTTTATAAATAGTTAACATTTTACATAGTCAAAAAATGAATAACTAAAATCCACAGGGAAAGGATAGAACTCCAATGT
>NW_007739436.1:19503-23608 GCF_000696425.1 Galeopterus variegatus | reverse complement strand
ATTTTACATAGTCAAAAAATGAATAACTAAAATCCACAGGGAAAGGATAGAACTCCAATGTGTAAAATAAATGAATCTATTTCAAATAAATAATATAACTACACTGAAGGAAATGGGTGAAGAAAAGTATTAATCTAAGCAACTTTTATATAATTTCAATTTTGAGTTATCTTATGAAAAATAAATAAAACCCTCAGCCATCTCTAAGGATGACTATCTATGGCAGACCTAGTTAGACACATAATATTAGGTACAGCATTTACCTTAGGGGAGTGCATAGTGTAAATGAACATAATCCTTAATTGGTGGTTGGCAGAACAGAATCTATGCTCCTCACTGTCCATACAGGTTATGATGTTGGCAGGGCTTTGGATGGAATCGAGTCCCAGTTTTCTCTTTTTAAAAATGAGAGCAGTGTGATAAAGTAATAACAAGTGTGGAAATAAAATCAATTAAAAAAAATTATTGGTTATGAATATTCATGAATGCAAAACTTATAGTCATCCCTCAGGCCCAAGATGTGAAGGCCAGATTCATGCTGGCAGCATATTCATTACCACAAATAGCATTTGTACCCTGTGTCCCCCACCCAATTAGCCCCAACCTCCTTCCCTCTCCCTCTTACCCACCCACTCCACTTTGTAGTCCAAAGAATGTTCTCTCCCTCTGCAAGTCCAATGCACCACTGTGGTGTTTCTTTCCTTCTTTCTCTCTTAGCTCCCACATGTGAGTGAGTACATGCAGTATTTATCCCTCTGTGCTTTGCTTATTTTACTCAATGTAAGTGTCTCCAGCCTCATCCATGTTGTTGCAAATGGGAGAATTTCATTCTTTTTTATGGCTCAGTAGTATTCTGTGGTGTATATATACCACGTTTTCCTTATCCAATCATCCATCCGTGGACATTTAGGTTGGTTCCATGTCTTGGCTATTGTCAACAAGTGGTGCTGGGAAAACTGGATATGCATATGCAGTGTCGGGTCCACTGCCAGCAGCCGACCCGTACAGCCCTAGCCTCGTTCCTTTCAGTGGGCGAGTGAACGGCCCGNCTCTCTCTCTCTCTCTCTCTCTCTCTCTCTCTCTCTCTCTCTCTCTCTCTCTTTGGCAGTTGTCAAGGAAAATAGAGTATGTGACACATCTAAGCCACAAATTGCCTTAGTTTGAGGAGAAAAGTATAATATATATTTAGGTAATTCATTACTACTTACAGAATAATTGCACAAACTGTGGATTAACTATATAACACCCTAGAGACAAAGCATAGCTTTTATTTTCAGTGGGATTTCTTTTTTTTTCTTTCTTTTTAAATTTTTTTTTTCATTTGAGTGTGATTTGATGCAGACTAGACTTTTTCTTTTTCTGGGCTGGCCCAAACTGAGAAAAACTGTACATGAATTATTCAACTACATGTTTTCAGCACTGTTCCTATTCCACAACACGATGAACAAATTTTACTTCCTGCAACAAATAACAACTGGTTTGATATGCTTTCATAGTAAAGTTCAGATGCAGTTCCAACAAGTAAAATTCTCCAACTTCTCTTTCTATACTCAAATGCTACAAATAGAAATTATGTTTCTGAAATGGAAGCAATAAAATTATTCAAAACAATTGAGGTGATTTACCAACTTGGTATTCTTCATTTTCCCCAGCCTAGTAATATCTATGAAAAAGTGAAATGGCAGATGACAGGTATCAGTAATACATGGGTTCATCATGTTATTAAATATGTCTTTAAATAAACATGTCATTAATTTATTTGAACAATTGCTTTAGTATGTTATTTGTGATTAGTGGCAAGTAAATTGCTATTAAAGGATAAAGCTCAAGAACATTAACAATATATGCAAACTCAATTTTCTAAATATTTGAATACAATTCTGATTATTTATTTCAAGTTATCTAATTTTAATGCCTTCAGATTTACAAAGTGAGCAAAATAATTCTCCCTAGAACTTCAAGAATAATTTATGGTTAGCATCGAAGCCTTCACACTATTCCAGAAAGTCTGCACATTCTGATGTTCTTGAGTTGAGTTCATTAGGAATATACAGTTATCAGTCTTGTTGACTGAAAAATACATATGGTTCCATAACATTTTGCCTTACTTTCATAAAAAAAATAGAGTAATGTAAATGCTAGTACATAATACATGAAGAAATCATGCATTCTATCCCTATAGAAAATGACTACCTTTGCTTTCTCTTTTTAAGTAAAATATCTACATGTCCATTATTAAACTAACCAAATAATAATTCCAAAAAAAGATTAGAATAAGAAAAGAAATATAAAGGAAATTTTTACTTGTAAAAGTTTATAAGAAGTCCTAGATAAAATATTAATTGAAAGCAACAGTATATTAAAAATCACAGCACCATAATTGTATTTTGGGGGATATAGTGTCTAAGGTGTTGGAATAGACACTTTAAATTGCAGTGGCTTATCAGAAGCAGATATTTATTTTTATCACACATAGTAGTAAAAAAAAAAAAAAAAAAAAAACTTCCANTTTCCTTATCCAATCATCCATCCGTGGACATTTAGGTTGGTTCCATGTCTTGGCTATTGTCAACAAGTGGTGCTGGGAAAACTGGATATGCATATGCAGTGTCGGGTCCACTGCCAGCAGCCGACCCGTACAGCCCTAGCCTCGTTCCTTTCAGTGGACGAGCGAATGGCCTGGGATTCCTCTTTCCCTCCGGTCCGCTTTTGAAGGAGACAGGGGAAGAGAGCCGTGAAGAAAGGTGAGCACACCACCGGCCCCAAACCAGCCCAGTTAAAGGACACTCAGACGTGGTGGGGGTCAAGCAGTTCCGTTTATTAACACACAAGCATTGGCTTTTAAAGGTAAATGGCAAAGGCAGGTTTTTTACATCCTCCAATCAGCTTAAGGGTTAAGGGCATGCATCCTGTCTCAATACCTAGCTATTGCAATTACGCAGTGTTCACAAGTGCGGCCAATAAGGGCTAAGGCAAGGTTCCCGCAGAAACTACCACCCTGCTTCCTCCGGGCACCGTCTTAGGCTGCCATGTTAATCCACTTGTAATGTCACTTTAAGGTGGTGTTAGTTCTTTAAAGGCCCAACAAAGAAGAATGAAACTAGACATGCACCTCTCACCATCCACTAAAATCAATTCAAAATGGAGTAAAGACTTAAGTATAAGACCTGAAACTGTAAAATTACTAAGGGAAAATGAAGGTGAAACACTTCAGCAACTAGGTCTGGGCATAGATTTTATGAACATGAGCCCAAAAGCACAAGCAGCAAAAGAAAAAAAAAAAATGGGGACTATATCAAACTAAAAAGCATCTGCACGGTACATGTTTCTTACAAGTGATTGTAACCTACCTAAGACATTTTTTTGTCCCCAGTCTGAGTGACCGTGTTTGTAAATAAGGATGACTATTATGAACCACAGATTTTTTTTACACTCAAATAGGTTAAGTGTAAGATAATTTTATAATATATGAAGCTATGTACAATCATAATGATTACTTTTAAAACATAAGATTCTTCTGGTAGAAAGCATCTTGTATTTTTCTTAACTTCAATACTGATCATAGTGTCTAGAGTGTGGTATGCATTCAAGTAATCACTGAACTTCCAGTACACATATTAAAGCATGAATTTATATATCTCAAAATACAGAAATAATGAAACACCTCATGGGATGCACATACTTTCCAACTTTAGTGAATGGATTCTACTTTGAAGATTATTATTAATATTTTATAGATTTTTGTTATTCAGAAAATTCTTACAGTCTTGCTCATAGCAACCAGGCACTGTTGAATTAAATCAGTAAATGTTGGCAAATCACAACACTAAATTAAGATGACTTTCTTTAATGGTTCCGTTATACTCTATTGGATGTAGGACTTTTTATGTCATTTTCTTATTTTTAACTGTTAAATTCACTCAAGTCTTTAGACAGAGACAATGCGGGTAGAAATTTTATAAAGCAGTTAAGTGAGTATTCTTGTAACTTAAATTTAGCATGCACTATATCCAATTATTAAGCTTCCATATAAATGTCTCTCTCTCTCTCTCTCTCTCTCTCTCTCTCTCTCTCTCTCTCTCTCTCTCTCTCTCTTTTTTCTTTT
>NW_007739436.1:10296-18503 GCF_000696425.1 Galeopterus variegatus | reverse complement strand
CAAAAAAAAAAAAAAAAAAAAAAAAAAAAGCTTCCAGCTGATGTTATGGCTCTACATTCTTAATCTGTGGATTCCCAAGATTCTCCTACAGGAAATTAAGTCTAGAACAAATAACTTTTAGGAAATGACCTTCCTATCACTTCCACTCACATACTTTTTGCTTTAACTAAGCCACGTGGCTAAAATGAACTGCAAGGGAAATTAGGAAATCCAGCCTTCACATGAGCAGACAGGGGCTCTCCAAGCACATACACCCAAACAAACAAAAATAAGAAGAGAAGAGAGACAGACACACATAGAGCAAGGGGGTGGGGGCCAGGGAGAGAGAGAGAGAGAAAGAGAGAATGGACACTGTGGCATAGATAACAGTCGGTTTTATTGCTATGGTAACCTTTGCCACTTCCCATTTGAGTGCACCCATTATAACCTCCTTCCCACAAAAAACCCCCCACAAATTCCATGGGAGAAAATCAACAATGCTACCAGCTGAAAGTGAAGGAAATCTGGGTAATTAAAAGTCTTCTCCACAATGTTCAAACTTGGCTCCGTACGGTCTGATGTCTGCTTTACAGACTGAAAAAAAAGTTATTGTCTTGTTTCCACCCTTCAGCATATTAAAGGTAATATGGAATTAAAGGGAGAAAACTGTATTTAAATTTCCTTTTCAAAATACAGAAAAATGAAACAAACACCAGTCAGTTTTCCCAATCTACCACAGGAAAAGGCTTGCAAAGCCTCTATGCCCTGGTAATTGAACAAATTTCATGGTTAGCCTATGTGGCATCCAATTATTCAGTACTCTTAGTTGAGTAATTAGTAATTGTTTTGTCATTCTTTTTCATGGGCCATAGCATTAATTTTGGGAGGTTTTTTGTTTGTTTTTGTTTTTTAAGAAAGGGTAAAAGATCTGCTATATTTTTTAAAAAACTTAAAAATAAATATCCAAAATACTTGGTCTTCATGATGGAAGCAAACATCATTATCTCCTATATGCATATGTTGAAAATTTCAAATGAGTCGATTTGAAAATAGTAACAGAAAAATAGGAAGTAAGCTAATTAGTGATATAACTTAGATGGCATAGCATTAAAGTAATAATTTATGACCTTTTATGTTAGAAGAGAGTAAAATCTTGATCAAAATATAGAAAGTTCTACCTCTCTGTATTTTTTAAAAAAGCAAACATATTTCTTATGTTTTCCAAAATCATAAAATTCTATTGAGCTATGAAATATACTAAAGGCTAATAAAGACAGCATTGTTATCTTTGATGGTATTATATATTTTTATTGCTATTTCTAAAATTGTATTCAGAGGAAGTTAGGCTCACATTTCTATACGGGCAGAGATTGTAAAATAGTACATAAGCACACTAATTTGAACAATCTTGTGTTAGGTTCCATAAAAAGAGAAGCAGGAAACAGTATAGAACACACTTTTATTCACTCTATTAAAATAAATCTCTCACAAGTATGCTGCAGTTAAGCTTCATCAACAGGAAAATTAACCTGGAAGATGGCACTAAGATAGATATAGGTGAATTTATTCTGAAAAAAAAAACCAAAAAACAAAAAACAAACTTCTATTTAAGCATCAGGTAAAAGCAGGAAAAAGACGGGTCTCACTAATGCTAGTGCAAACTGCTAATTAGAAGCCAGTCCGTAGAATTGTTCTGGAAGAACAAAACCATAAATCACAAATCAATCTTATCAGAAAATATAAGAAAATGAAATGAGGGCAATAGGAATGTTACCTTTCAGTACAATGAACAGTGAATTGTAAACTGGATATATTCACTAACACAAAAGAGAAAGCTATTTGTAATGATTGTGTATTCTTTCTCTATATTTAAAGTTTGAGTTCTATGCTTAATAACCCAATGGGATTTTCATTATAAATACTTTATAAAGCATTACTAAATTACTTTTTACAGTATTACTAAATTTCTGTGGTAAAATTTAAACCACAGATAAATTTTGAAAGACTTTATAAAAAGAGCCAGACAATATGTAAATAACACGCATGAGGCACAAACCTGATGTGGGCTTTTGTTTTGTTTATTTTCTTTTAGGTTTTGTTCAATAATGAACAATTTTGTTTGTAAAAAGTTTGGAATAATTGTAAAGAACATTTCCTCTCTAGCAACATTCTGCTTGTAACCGTAGCCACAATTATGTTAAATACAGACAAGAAAATTGTCTTCCATGGAAAATTAATGTTCCATCCTTATTGCAAGAGGAGAGAAAAAATCATGTGTGGCATATATCTCTGAACAATATTTAATTATTTCATACTTAAGTGTCCCTTGTGCCACAACATAGATGGCTGTCACAGTGCAATGGTGGCATCTATTGGCGTATGGTATATATGACATAAAATTGCATGAATTTTCCCCAAGTTTTCTCTTTCTAGAGCACACCAGATCTAAGTGCTGAGAGATGTTGCTCAAATCAGCACTTTCAATTTGATATGAACAAATTCAAAGCTAAACCTAAAAGCAATGTGTGGAGTGGCATTAGGCAAGAAGGTTTTTAACCATGAGACAGCATGAATTTTCCCCAAGTTTTCTCTTTCTAGAGCACACCAGATCTAAGTGCTGAGAGATGTCGCTCAGATCAGCACTTTCAATTTGATATGAACAAATTCAAAGCTAAACCTAAAAGCAATGTGTGGAGTGGCATTAGGCAAGAAGGTTTTTAACCATGAGACGTAAAAAAGAAATAGAAGAAAAAACAAAGTCAATGTCTTTTACAACAATTATGCTTTTGTCACTGTGCTTCAATCTTATCAAAGCTGGTATACCAAAGTTTAGCAATGAAAGATCAGAAAGCCTATAATGGATAAGAGATGATGGGTAGATACATATAGATATATACCATATAGACATTCATTAAGTGTTGATCTATATGCTGGAAAATAAGCAGAAGATTATGATCCTAAGAACTCTAGTCACAAAAGCATACATTAAATAATCACAAAAATGTATAGTTACTCAGTATGAAAATGAATTAAGGAAAACAATTGTATCAAGAAAATAATTCAGAAAATTAGTGTTGGGATACCAGAGACATACTGGAAGATAAGTATTCCTTTATATAAGCAATATTTCAAATTAAAGTATCATTCTTCTATTCCTTTTATTTTATGTTAGAAATGTCTAATTGATTCATTTTTTTTCCCAAGTGCTATACATAGAAATTTAATCGAACAAATTACTGAACTTTCCAATAAGTACACTGAGTTACAGCAGAGCTGCCTTATCATGGTTACAGTGGGAATTTTTTTTCCCAACAATCCGAAAGTTTTGGGCTGTTCCTGATACAGAATAGGTTTGCTTATTTATAAAAATACCGAAAATAATTCTGCCAGGTTGAATACATTGAGTTGTGGAGCCTGGATCATTGTCCCAGGTTATCAACAATTATCAAGTTACATACACGATTGCTCAGTTCTTCAGTCTGAGTAACCACTATCAACTTTATGACTGATGGAGCACAATGTGGAAAAGAGTTTTATAACGTTATATGATGCATGATAAATATTCCTCTTTTGTCATTGTTAAAAGGCTGTTATAAAGGCAAGAGGATATAAAATTTCAAATGGCTATTAAGTAACTCAGAAGATTTTGACAATGTTTATCAAAGTTATGGCAGCTTCTTGATAAAACAGAGCATGCACAAACAATTCAGAATCTGTTTGACTTAATTCACCCAAGTACTTCAAGACCAGGAGACTTTACTGTGCCCAGCGTTCCTTTTCAGTTTTGGAAACAATATTGCGTTCTCTTTGAAGCTAAGAGCACTTGGAGACATTTGAAATAATTTAGGTGAGGAAGCTTATTTTAAGGATTAATGAGAAGTCTAAAGGATTTGATGATTGGAGGGACATAACTTGTCAATCTTCAAGAAGAGCCCTGAACATTTAACCTATTCATTTCCTAATTCTGTTTTCAGATTCTTGTATGAACATGACATTTTGTTTTTAATAAATATTTTATTAGTAAGCTAACTGAAATGATTGTTAATTAATATCTTGGACATTATAAAATATACATCTATTTATAGTAAATAAAAAATATTAGCATTCTGTATATAAGGATAGAAAATTTTAAAACTATGACATATCATCATTGTCAAAATTTAACAGTAGGAATTGATTAATCATGTCTAAGAATTATGTATACATAGAAATATGATTTATATAATCTATTTGTATAGTCATGATGATGCAACAGTTTCCTATACCTCATCCAAGCAGAAAACTTGGAGAAATCAGATAACTAAAAGCTCAGGCAGGCCCATAAAATGATATATTTTTTTTCTTTGTAGTTGTAATTTTTATTCTTGGGCCCTGAATATATAATATATAATATAATATTTATCATGTGCAAAATATGGTACATATCTAATATGCAATACATAATGTACATTGTTGGAAAAGGGATCAATCTGTTTATACATTACTCATGCTGTCAATTACATGGAGGCTCATACATACTTATGTACAACATACTAAATGAAAGGGTATTATCCACAAATCATGTATTCATTCACTTAATAAATATTTATAGGGTATTATTATGGTATACAGTATTGAATATAAAACACAAAAACACTGTCCTCATGAAGCTTACACTGTATTGGGGAAATATATATATGTGTATATATATGTGTGTGTGTGTATAGTAATGATGATAATAAAATGAAAGGAAGAAATAAAGAAGCAATCAAGAACAAAAATGAGAACATCAAAAAGAAAAATACAAGATGGTGTTAAGTTATATGGAGACAAAGACAACAAAAAAGGGGAGTAGGTAGGATGGATTGTGGGGGGTTCACAATGTTAATTAGTTGGTTCATGTAGGTCTCACTGAGATGATGACATTCAACCCAAACCTGTATTAGTGAGGGGGTTAATCATGATGTTATATGGAGGAAGATGACATTGATGCTGAAGGAAGAGTGGTAGCACACTTTCTAAAGAAAGATCTGAGATTGAGATAGAAATTTAGACGTCATCAAGATATATATTTTATTTATGCACAAAAGACTGGATAAACTACTAAGAGAGTAAGTGTTTAAGAGAAAAAAAAATAGGCCCAAGGATTGAATCATGAAGTACTCCAACACTTATGGGGTTGGGTAAAATAGAACTAGAATGAGTGACTGAATAGGAGAGACTGTGGTTGTAGGAAGAAACACAGACAAATATGGTATCTTGAAAGCCAAGTGGAGAAGATGTCTTAAGGAGGAAGAAGAAATGATATTTGGTGCCAATCACTGCTGATGAATCAAATATGAGGAAGATCAAACTCTTACTATTGAGTTTATAAACATATATCCATCACTGGTGGTGACCTAGAGAAAAGTAGTCTGGTGAGTACTGGAAGCAAAGACCAGAGTGTAGCAGATTGAAGAGAAAATGGGAAGAAATGAATAGGAAACAGAGTGACAAAAGTGTAGAAAATGTGGAGGATCTTTGCTCTAAAGTGGAACAAGAGAGAATTAAGAAAACATTTGTGTTTATTTATAGATAGGCATACAAATTTATGCAGACTTAGTAACAGTCTGTGTCTGTATGCAGAGTGTCTAAAGTATAATAATAAGTGGACTGGGGTAGTTCAGTGTGGTCAGATTATGGAGTAGGCATCATAATCAACAACTATTGTTAAGTGAGCAGCCAGCACACAGTAAACCCTCTTCTGAGTGCTTTACATACATTGTAATAATCAACCCCCCAAAAAAAAAAAAAAAAAAAAAAAAACACAGAAACACCGTTATCTGAGGTTTATAGAAAGAAAAAAAGCCATAGACTATTCAGGGGCTTGCCAAAGTTTACAAAGGTACATAGTTGGAGGACAAAATTCCAAACCATACATTCTTGTTACCAAAAGGCATACACCTTCCACTATGCAAAACTCTTTCTTCTTTGGGAATGGGAGGAGAAAAACTAAGAGATTACATTTGAGCATACTATATAGGACCTAGTGTGGCTTGAAAAGAGTTTATAAAAAAGATGCAGGAGGTTTTGTAGCTTATGTGTGCTATGAGTGTGGCTTAGGAAGTGATAGTGACACCTGAAAAGAATATGCACATGTGAAGGAGATACTGACAGTGAATTGGTCAGAATGCAGACTATTGCAAGAGTTCATGGGGAGAGAAAAAAAGGCATAATATCTTATCCTTTGTATTATCTCATGCATAGAAAAGGGGGAATAAATGCCAAAAGATGAATCATCTGCTCTGAGACTGAAGGGCATGGAAAGAGAGAAAAAGGTCCAACATTCAATTTCAAGTTATAAAATTGTGTGGCTCACGGAATATTTTACCATGAATAAAAGTAGAGCTGGTTTGGGTAAAAAATGATGGGGTTGGCTTTGAACATAGTTCATAATATGGACAAATAAATATTTGAAAATATGAGAATGAAAAACAGAAGAGGAGTTCTAGTGGTAAGTGCAGATTTGGATGTCATCTGCATAACATTGATATCCATTAATTAATTCATTCAAGAATATTTGATTGCCTACTCTTCTCTGAGCACTCAGCTAGGTGTCACAAGTATAGGAGGGAAATAGGTAGAGCCCTCATCTGCTGTCAGCAATTTTACTAAAAAATAGATAATATTGGTAAATGAACATGTAATTAACATACATTGTGGTGATTGCTTAAAAGTCAACCATAGATATTATATTAGTTTATGTAAGCACCTCTAATCTATATTTGGAGATGGGTATTAGAGAAAGCTTTCAGATCAAAAACAGTTTTCATTAAAGAAAAGAGAAAATGTGCAAACAACCCTCCCCCCACCTCAAACTTTGAAAACATCCGGAAATCAAGGCAAGAGAATCAAAAAAAAAAAAAAAAAAAAAAGGGGGGGGGGACAATTTTCTGATAGATGAACCAATGTATAGGCTTTTCTGCAAAGCAATGTGAAATAGTGAATTTAAAAGGAAACATTTAACAAATCCCACCTAAAGCTTTTAGATATAAAACTATAAGTGAACATACGACTTGCTACTGAGTAGCTTTTTCTGAGACAGGAGTAAGGCAGCTCTCTGAACACGTTAAAGAATAAGTGTCTGGTTAGGAAGCAGAGGCAGGAAATAAGGACTAAAGCTTTCAGAAAGGTAAGTACAATTGTGATAGAATAATGTAAAAGCATTGCCATGAAGGCAGACATATCTCTTATAAAGATCAGAATCCAAGGACGGACCAACATAAAGCCAATCCCTAGACCCTGAACACTGCCCCAAAGCGAACACAAAGAAGGCTTCATGAGCAGCAAGCATCAAACATTACAAAAAATTTCAAATGTGTGTGATCTCTTTTTTTTCTGATGGCTTTTCAATTGTATAATTTTTCATTAGATTGGACAGAGATTGCTGGCCCCCTTCCAATGGACAGGAATCACCTAGGTAAGGGATCTGTGGTACAGATATTGCCTACTTCTCCCTTTCATCATGTCCATAAATATAGCAAATGCTGTTTTATGCCATCAACAGTCTGCTCATAGTCCTAGACCCTACGTCTGAACCAGCACACTCTTGAGTAGACAGAATGAAAAGACTGGTCCATCTAGAAGAGACCTCAAGCCTGCTTTCAAGTGCAATTTTGCTTATGCATGTAAGATTTTAAAGTAGCCTCTTTGAACATAACCTTATTTAATGCTGGGAATCTCTCTCTACAGTCTACACCATGCTAGTACACTATAGAATAGCACCTTGTTCAAAGACTTGTACTGAAAAGTACTAGGTAGCAGAAAAGACAAATATCACATAATCATAAATACCCTTGGAGATATTTTAAGATGACATCATGCAGATGAATGGTCAATGAGCAATTATTATAGTAAGGCACATTTCATTCATTTTATTTAATTTTTAATTGACAGATAATAATTATATATATTTATAGGGTACAATGTGATGTTTTGATATACATATAAATATGGAATAATTCAATTAAGCAAAGTAACATATCCCTCACCTCACATACTTATTTTTTGTGTGTGGTGAGAACATTTAAAATCTACTTTCATAGTAATTTTGAAATATACATTACATTATTATTAACTGTAGTTATCATGCTGTGTCATAGATAACAAAAACTAATTATTGCTGTCTAACTAAAACTTTGTACCCTTTGGGGCCGGCCCAGTGGCGCACTGGATAGTGCGCCGCTTAGGAGGCGCGGCAGCGCTGCCGC
>NW_007739436.1:8036-9907 GCF_000696425.1 Galeopterus variegatus | reverse complement strand
AAAAAAAAAAAAAAAAAAAAAAAAAAAAAAAAAAAAAAAAAAAAACTTTGTACCCTTTGACAAACATCTCCTCATCCCATGTTCCACCCCCCACGCCATCCTCTGCCCAGCCATGGGTGACCATCATTCACCCCCTACTTCTATAAGTTTGACTTTTCTAGATTCCACATGTAAATGAGATTATACGATATTTGTCTTTCGATGCCTGGCTTATTTCATTCCACATAATGTCCCCCAAGTTCATCCATGTTGTCACAGATGACAGGATTTCCTTCATTTTTTAAGGCTGAATGTTATTCCATTGTGTGTATGAGTCTAAGCCACATTTTCTTTATCCATTCTTCTGATGATGGAGACTTAGCTTGATTCCATATCTTGACTATTGTGAGTAATGCTGCAAAGAACATGGGAGTGCAGATATTTCTTCAACATACTGATTTCAATTCCTTTGAATATTCACCCAGAAGTGGGATGCTGTGCACTTTTTTCCCCCTGCAAAATAGGAAACCAATTCTGCTTTCACGGCTGAGGTTTGAATTGCAAAAAGGGGCTGTGTTGAACTACTCTCTTTCTCTTCTTTGACATATTCAGTTTGTAAGAAACTCCTCTCACCTATCTCTGGCCATCTCTCACCACCTGCATTAGTTCTTTCTCCAGACCAAACTGCCAACATTTTTTATGCTGATTTTTTCTCAATTGTCTCCGGAGAGTCAGCTTCTCCTTCTTTAACCCATTCTTTCTCTTTTATTCTCAATACAGTAGGCAGAGTGATCCTATTAAATGAAAAATATATCATGTTGTCATTCCTTCCCTGAAAACTTCCAAATTATTTCTTATCTCATTCAGAATAAAACAGTTTATAATATCAAGTAAAATTCTACCTGATCATAACCTCTGCTCCTCCCTTATCTTTCTAATCCAATTCAAGTGTGGTCCTATCTCAGAGCCATCATACTTGCTATTCCCTATGACAGGTGTGCTCTTCGCCCAAATTTCATAGTGTTTAAGTTTCCTTATCTCCTTTAGGGTATTGCTCACATTTCACCTTCCCAGTGTTGTGGGCAACACACAGATGCATACACATAAACACTCACACACATGCACACTTACACACAGACATCCCTGTGGTTCCTTGTTATCAACTTTCATATTTCTCTTGTATTTCAAAATGTTAAGTAAAAGTGACAGAAATTTGGAAGTTAATCAAGTCTACTTTTATTTCCCTCTTGGTAAACTATTTACACATTTTGTGAGATTCTTTAGGGTATTGCTCACATTTCACCTTCCCAGTGTTGTGGGCAACACACAGATGCATACACGTAAACACACACACACATGCACATTTACACACAGACATCCCTGTGGTTCCTTGTTATCAACTTTCATATTTCTCTTGTATTTCAAAATGTTAACTAAAAGTGACAGAAATTTGGAAGTTAATCAAGTCTACCTTTATTTCCCTCTTGGTAAACTATTTACACATTTTGTGAGATCAGATGAGAGATACAATATTATGAGAATTTTACTTTCATAAAACAGATGGCCTATGGAAAAAAATGTGGCATACTTATAAATATGTATATTCTTGTGGCATGTAGAAAGTTATGTGATTTTAGCATATGTATCTATGATTGAGAACAGGTTATAATATTGTTATTTTATTATTGGTATTTCATGCTATCATAATATTAAAATTTCATATTTTTTGGTTCTCAGGAGGAACACTATTAACACTCAGCAGACAAAAATATAGGATTTTCCTTTCCAAGAGAACATTTAGAATTTATACTTACATTAGGTTAAAGTGGTTATAAAACTAAATACCTCAAGAGAGATTTGAATGTGTGTGTGTGTGTGTGTGTGTGTGTGTG
>NW_007739436.1:5339-6723 GCF_000696425.1 Galeopterus variegatus | reverse complement strand
GGAAGCGTGTATTTGGCCAATAAGGGGCTAAGGCAAGGTTCCCGCAGACACCCCCACCCTACTTCCTCCTGGCGCCGTCTTAGGCTCCCACATTAATAAGCCCTTGTGGGCCCATAATGGCACCGCTTGTAATGTCACTTAAGGTGGCGTTAGCTTTTAAGGCCTGACATCTGCCCCTTTTTGTTTTAATAAGGCAGCTAGAGGAGACTAACCTTCCCAGCCTCACCTCAATTCCCTTTGGTGGCTGTGCCTGTCTTAGGTTGTTTCCCTCTGGAAATCTTACCCGTCATTGACTATCCAGCCAAGCGGGAGCAGGGCGGAGCCTTACAGATTGGCATTGATTCCTTAAAGGTCCATATTGACCCAACAGCTGTCAGGGCTTTCATTATGGTCCACCTCCTCTACCACCTGGGTGAGCATTACGAGAGAAGTGGTGTTGCGCCTTATAAGGGACACAACCTGGTGAATGGCATAAGGCCCCAAGATGAGGGGGCCAGCCAAGGAGGAGAGCAGGGTGGTGAGCCATGGGAAACCTGAAGGCCAGCTTTGGAACCAATTACTATTGGCTTCTCGCTCTTTTTTTGTGCTTTTCTAGCCCTTNTAGGGCCCTGAGAGGCAAGAGTGTCTGCCTGGGCATTTCCAGTGGCTAGAAATCCTGACATCCCTTGATGACCCTGAAGGTGTTGAACAAAAATAGGGTTACTGCGGACTCCTTACTTGTATCATAAGGGAGGAGATGGGATTACAATCTAAGTGAATGTGGGCTTCCAGAAGCCCAGGGAGAAGATTGGCCGCATATAAGCTGTCTGTAAAAAGGTTAATGGGGTCTGGCACCTTTTGCAGGTCAAGGAGTATAGCGAGCAGCTCTTTGTATTGTGCCGACCCATCACAGGGGTGAAAATGAGTAGCGGGGGCACCTGTGATGTGGTGCATGGGGTTTGTAAATAATTACCGCAGCCCCTGATTTGCCACCGTCTGTGAAGACATTGTAGGCGTCTACCAGGGGTTTGATGAAAAAAAGCTGTGGGTTAGTCCATGACAGCTCTTTGAAGGTGGAGACCCATTTATTGTTGCCATAGTGGCAATCAACAACCCCGAGATACACTTCTAGGGCCAGTGCCAGCCGGTTTTGATATTGACAGCACTCAGGGGGGAGCATGAAGGGGTTTTTTTGCCTTTAGCCTTGGGACATTGTCTTTTAAAATGACCTTCTCTTCCGCAACCAAAACATCATCCCTTGAAGGTTGGGAAAGTATTGTTTCCTGAGCAGATGAGGGCAGTAAATGCCCTGAAGGCTTCGGTTAAGTTTTGTGTCTGATCCTGCAAGGTTGAGGATAAAGTCCTGGCCTCAGCAACAGCCCTTTTTTTTTTTTTTTTTTTTTTA
>NW_007739436.1:0-201 GCF_000696425.1 Galeopterus variegatus | reverse complement strand
TTTATAAGAAACTACAAAAGAATTTTCTAATTTGACTATACCATTTTACATTTTCATCAAACAAGGAAAGAGCACTGTGAAACTTAATAACATATATTTTTATTGGAATTTGGGAAAGATATCTCTGAGGAGGACATGAGAGATGAAGAAGATCCAGGCATATAAAGAGACACAATAGAGACATAATATACATCTTTGGTT
>NW_007739435.1:35277-36495 GCF_000696425.1 Galeopterus variegatus | reverse complement strand
CTTTAAAAAAAAAAAAAAAAGAATTATCATTCGAAATTCTTTGTCAGTCATTTCAAGGGCTTCTTGTTCTACAGGATCTAGAGCTTGAGTTTTGTTATGTTTGGGTGGTGTACTTTCTTGATTTTTTGTATGTCTGGTATCTTTTCTTTGATGTTTGTTCATTGTGGCAGGGGGTTTCACAGTCCACAGATCAGATGAAATGAGCAGAGTATCTTCTGTTCCACTGGGCAGTCTAATGAACAGAGCGGGCAGACTCAGAGGAGAATCGGGGGCAGCGCACGGTGTCCCCAGTCCGAGTGTGGCTGCCGCCCGTCGGCTCCAGCTCGGCTCCGACTCTGTTCACTTCTGAGGAATGTGAATGAATCCGCCGAAAGGCCCAATGGTCTGTCCTGGGCTCCAATGGTCTCCCCACGGATGACTCTGAGCAATTGGCTGCTGTTTTCTCCACCTGCCGCCCCGATTGGGACCCAAATAGTAATAGACGTAAGGAGGCTCTCGATTGGTTTCGCCAGGTCCTGTTATGAGGAGTTTGAGCTGCAGGCCGAAAACCCACAAACCTATCTAAGGTTATTGAAGTAATCCAACAGCCCGCCCAATCTCCAAGTGCATTCTTAGAGCGCCTCCTAGAGGTGTACCGGATCTATACACCCATAGACCTCGAAGCACCTGAAAATTGAAGGGCAGTTAATTCGGCCTTTGTAGCTCAGTCTGCACCCGATATAAAACGGAAGTTGCAGACATTAGAGGGATTTGAGGGCAAGGTTCTTTCAGAGTTGGTAGAAATAGCCCAAAAGGTTTTCGCAAATTGTGACCCATCTGAAGACAAGCAGGTTAAAAGACTAACTAAGGTTCTGCTGGCCACACAAGGCCAACCCAAGAAACCTCAGGCCCCTAAAGGAGCAGTCAACATGGGGGCGAAAAAACGCCCACCATTGGATAAAGACCAATGTGCCTACTTTAAGGAAAAATGTTATTGGAAAAAGGCTTTCCCCCGGTTACAGGAAAAGCCTGAAAAGACTAATACTGTGCTTCATTTGGGTGAAGACACAGAAGACTGATGGGGTCAGGGTTCCATGCCCCTTAACCCCCAGGAACCCAGGCTAACTCTTCAAGTAGGGGGCAAACCAGTATCATTTCTGGTGGACATGGGGGCTACCTACTCTGTACTGAAAAAACCAGAATTGCCTAGTAATAAGCCCCCCATTGCCATTCAAGGGG
>NW_007739435.1:31691-33751 GCF_000696425.1 Galeopterus variegatus | reverse complement strand
AACCACTGGGTGGTATGAATCAAAGGACAAAGCCATATGGCTACCAGAAAAAATGGGTCAAGGCTTGGCTCATGAAATTCACCTAGCCACCCATTTAGGGAAAACAAAGCTATTAGAATTGATTAGACAATCATTTAAGGGCCGGCCTGTGGCTCACTCGGGAGAGTGCGGTGCTGATAACACCAAGGCCACGGGTTCGGATCCCATATAGATATGGCCGGTTCGCTCACTGGGTGAGCTTGGTGCTGACAACACCAAGTCAAGAGTTAAGATCCCCTTACCGGTCATCTTTTTTTAAAAAAAAAGACAATCATTTAATTTTAATAATGGATCAAAAATTGTTGAATCATTAACTAACTGATGCCTTGCATGTACTCAAGTAAACTCTAAACAGGTCACTCATCGATGGTCTGGAGTTCGACAAACAGGTAATACTCCAGGAGAACATTGGGAAGTTGATTTCACTGAAGTTACACCTGGAAGGTATGGATACAAATACCTGCTTGTATTAGTAGACACGTATTCTGGATGGGTCGAGGCATTTCCTACCAAGTCTGAAACAGCCTCTATAGTAGTAANCCCCCCATTGCCATTCAAGGGGCCACAGGAAAAACTAAATTTTGTTCATGGACAGAAGGGCAACTCACTGACTTAGGCAAGAACACAGCCACTCATTCGTTCATTTTAATGCCTGACTGCCCAGTGCCTTTATTGGACAGAGATTTACTCCATTAAGCTTGGAGCAACCTGCCACCCTTTTGGTAACGCTGCCTTTGTCCGAAGAATATAAGCTCTTGCCAGAACAATTGCAGGAGGATAAAACCTTCAACCACCAAGAATTGCTAGCTTATTACATGAAACTTGTGCCCCAGGTCTGGGCTGAGTCTAATCCCCCTGGGCTAGCAAGGCACCAACCTCCAATAGTGGTCTAGCTCATGGCAACTGCCACCCCCTTCAGAGTAAAACAATACTCTCTTCCGTTAAAGGCACGACAAGGGATAGAACCTCACTTCAATAAATTAAAACTAGAAGGGATACTAGTGCCTTGCAAGTCTAGCTGGAATATTCCCTGTTACCAGTCCAAAAGCCAGGGACAAATGACTACAGGCCTGTCCAGGACCTCCAGGAAGTCAATAAGAGGGTGGAAACTATCCATGCAACTGTACCAAATCCCTATACGTTGTTGAGCTTGGTTAATCCCCTCCATCCGGTTTATACATTGTTGTATTTAAAGGATGCCTTCTTCAGTCTGCCCCTAGCCAAAATCAGCCAGACTCTATTTGCCTTCTAATGGGAAGCCCCAGATGGAAGCTACTCTGGTCAACTAACATGGACTAGACTGCTCCAAGGATTTAAAAACTCACCTACGCTGTTTGATGAAGCGCTGAGCTGAGATCTCCAAGATTTCAAGGTAAAATGGGGACCAAATATAACACTGTTACAATATGTCGATGACTTGCTATTGGCTGCACCTACCCTGGAGATTTGTAAACAAGCCACAGGATATTTATTAAAGACCTTACAATACCTAGGATACCAGGTATCCACTAAAAAAGCCCAACTTTGCTCCCTGATGGTGACATATTTGGGATATATCTTAAGCTCAGGGGAAAGGGAATTGTCCCCTGACTGCATAACAGACATCCTAAATATACCAGAGCCAAAGACTAAAAGGCAAATTCGAGAATTCCTAGGAGCCTCAGGATACTGTCGCTTATGGACTCTCAACTTTGCTGAAATGGCCCAGCCCCTCTATGAGGCTACTAAGGGACCAGGGGATCAAATTACTTGGACTGAGAGACTCCAATTGGCATTCAACAACATAAAGGCCGCTCTTACGCAGGCCCCAGCCCTGGCACTGCCCAATCTAGAAAAGCCGAAAACAAGGGCATCACAAAGAGGGTGCTAACCCAAGATCTAGGACCATGGAAACGACCGGTGACTTACCTGTCATGCAAGCTGAACCCAGTGGCCACCGGCTGGCCCACATGCTTATGATCTACAGCTGCAACTGCACTCCTAGTAAAAGAAACTAATAAGTTAACCTTGGGCCAGCCCCT
>NW_007739435.1:29699-30691 GCF_000696425.1 Galeopterus variegatus | reverse complement strand
TATTCTGGATGGGTCGAGGCATTTCCTACCAAGTCTGAAACAGCCTCTATAGTAGTAAAAAAATTAATCAATGAAATTTTACCCTAGTTTGGGCTACCCACAACCCTTGGGTCAGATAATGGACCTGCCTTTACAGCACAAATATCCCAACAGTTGGCCAAATGCTTGGGAATAAAATGGAAGTTACATTGCACCTACCGCCCCCAAAGTTCAGGACAGGTTGAGCACATGAACAGAACTTTAAAAGAAACCTTGACTAAGCTTCATTTAGAAACTGGCGAAAACTGGGTAGACCTCCTTCCCTTTGCACTATTAAGGGTATGAAATATTCCCCATATAAACAGGGATATACACCTTATGAAATTCTTTTCGGTCGCCCCCCACCCCTATTACCCAGGGTGCCAATGGAGGCTGACCCCCCAAAACTGCCTGCCCCTATTTTGGGGGAACTTCAAACCCTACAACAGATTTGTTCACAAATAAGAAACAAACTAAATGCTAACGCTTCCCTTCCAAAGCAGGAGCCACCCGGACCCATCCCTCAACCCAGAGACTTGGTGTACATAAAGAAGTTAACTGCCTCATTCCTCCAGCCCCACTGGACTGGACCATACCCGGTGATCCTCAGCACGCCCAGAGCTGTAAAGGTTGCCGGAAAGGATGCTTGGATACATTGGACTCATGTCAAACTGGCACCGAACTCAAACCCCAACACTGACTGCTGGAGCGTCCAGACCACCAACTGCCCAACTAAGATAAGACTAAAGAGACTTTAACATGCTTTTTAAAATTCAATCCCTAAGATCGCAATGATTTGCTATAGCTACAACAACAGGGGGGGAATGTTAAGGGACGCCCCAACCCCTACTGACCTTAACATATGCATTCTACTTCTGTACAAATTGCTTGCTAAAATAAATGGGGGAATAAACAACGCCATTTTAGGCGGCTCTGCCATTTTAGCCTGGAAAGTCCCTATGGGGAATCCAGGG
>NW_007739435.1:24856-28250 GCF_000696425.1 Galeopterus variegatus | reverse complement strand
CAATAGGCGCTTTTTCTGCAGTGTAAAGAATGTCATCTTCACTGTCATTATTACAGGTTGACTATTTCTTACCCACAATGCTTGGGACCAAAAGTGTGAAATTTTCCACTTGTGGCATCATGTTGGCGTTCACAAAATTTCAAAGTTTGGAGTATTTTGGATTTTGTATTTTTGAATTAGGGATGCTCAACCCCTACGATGATATAGTAGTAGAGATAGGGGGCATCCTTGCCTTGTTCCAAATCTTAGTGGAAATACCACTAGTATTTATCCAGCTGGCTTTAGGACTATTATAAGGTATCTATCAGTTCCTATTTTCTTGGCTTCTTATCAGTAGATATTGTAATTTGTCAAAATGCTTTTCAGTATCTACATAAAATATCATATGGCCTTTTCCCCTTGGGTCTATTAGTATGGTATATGATATTAATGGATTTATTAATATTGAGCTAACCTTTCATTACAGGAATAAATCCCTGTTTGGTCATGATGAATTATTTTCTTAATGCAGTATTGGATTTTGTTCCCTAATATTTTATTTAGCACTTTTTTTTTTTTTAAAGATGACCAGTAAGGGGATCTTAACCCTTGACTTGGTGTTGTCAGCACCACGCTCAGCCAGTGAGCGAACTGGCCATCCCTATATGGGATCCGAACACGTGGCCGTTGTGTTATCAGCACCGCACTCTCCTGAGTGAGCCACGGGCTGGCCCAGCACTTTTTTTTTNTTTTTTTTTTTTTTAATCAATATTCATTAATGATACTGGTCTGTAGATTTCCTTTATTTTGTACTTTCAGTATCAGACTTAGGTATCACGGTTATACTTGAGTCATAAAAAGAATTAGGAGATTTTTCTTCATTTTCAGTGACCTGAGAAAATTTATAGAACACTGCTTTTTGTGAGGCAAGTTCTTCAATAATTGTCTCTATTTCTTCTATGGAAATTCATTACTTTTCTTTTAATTGAACTCTGGACCTTGGTGTTATCAGCACCATGCTCCAACCAACCAAGCTAATAACCAGCTAGCCCTGGAAATTAATCACTTTAAGCTTTGTACCTCTACAGAGTCAATTTTGGGAATCTTCATTTCCTAAGAAAGTGTACATTTAATCTAGGTTTTCAAATTTACTTGCATAGAATTTTGCTTATTAGTCACTTATGATTTTAAAAAATGCTGTTTCAATGGTTATGTCTCCCTTGCCATATTTTGCTTTGAATATTTGTGCTTTCTCCCTTGTTTCTCAATCAAGTTAGCTAGTGGATTGTCTATTTTGTTAATTTATTCAAGATTTTAATTTATTTTTATTTTTTAAAGTGTAATCACTGCATCTAGGCATGTTTATTTCCTCTTTTCTTTTAAATTTCAGTTTCTGAGTCTTCTTTCTTAAAAAGTATCAGGCAAATCATGAAGGCATGAAAAGATTATTATATTAGTTTTTGGGAAATTGTACTTCCTCTAAACAAAGCAAGCATTAATTTCTACTTTTATCTTTATTATTTCCTTTCTTTGGCTTTTTTTTTGTTTTCTTTCTTAAACTTTGTTATTATTTTCTCAGTTTTTTTTCTTGTTTTTTTGAGATTAAAAATTTAATTCCTTATTTTGTTTTTTCCATTAAAAATGTTTAGTACTATGATTTTTTTCTTTGATCATGGTTTTAATGTAGCTCAATACTATGGTTCAAATGTGTCTCCCAAAAGTTCATGTGTTGGAAACTTGGTCCCCAATGAAGCAGTGTTGAGAGGTGGGACTTCTGGGAGGTGACTGGAGAGCCCTTATGAATAGATTAATGGATTATTGATTGGATTATTAATAGGAGTAGGTGAGTTATTACAAGAGTGGGTCCATTGTAGACGCCAGTTTGGCTGTCTCTCATGAGCCTTCTCACCATGTGATGTCCTGCACTGCCTCAGCACTTTGCAGAGAGTCCTGACTAGCAAGATGGCCCTCACTGAATGCAACCCCTCAACTTTGAACTTCTAGCCTCCAGACTGAAAGAAAATTTATTTTTTTAACATAAATGACCTAGTGTCAGGTGTTCCATTATAGCAACAGAAAGTGGACTATGACATCCATACATTCTGATATGTAGTGTTTGCATTAATTATTATGTTTTAGGAATTCCCTAATCAATTTGCATTCCTGATTAAACTGAAAAGTTGCTTATAAAGTTTAAAAATTTTCAGGTGTAAGGATCCTTTAAAATTGTATTAATAATTTCTGGTTTGATTGCATGGTAATCAGAGAGTTGTTTGTAAAATGCTTACTTTGTCAAACTTACTAAATTTTGTTATGACCTATGATCAATTTTCAAGATCAATTTTTAACGATGTTTTTTGAATGCATGAGAAGGTGTACTGTATTCTCCATTTTTGGGGTGGAAAATTTTGGCATATATTCATAAGTTTTAATAGGGTCCTTTAATTCCTATTGTTGTCTATATGACAAACTTGTTCTACTTTCTTCTCTCTCCCTTTTTCTCCCATTTTTAGTTGTATTATTTCTACTTTGTCACAAAATATAGCACTTGTACATTGGTCTTCTACCATCACCCTCACCTTTGTTTTAGTCTTTGTTCTACAATTATCTGTATTAACATACTCACCATCAGTTGTTTAGTTAAAATTTTCCATGTCATCTCTTGGTTGGATGAAGCTTAATCTCTAGTAGATTCCTCCAGAAATGCCATAAGTTCCTGTTTGTTGAAAAATGTTTTTCTGTGGTCTCGATACTAGAGGAACAGTATCAAGTTTGGCTGCCTTGGATCACACTTTTTTTCATTAAGTTTCTAGAAAATGCTGCTCCATTTTTGCCTTGCTTTGTACATTGCTTTTGAGAGGTCTGATGCTAGTTTCATTCTTTTACACTTGCAAATTATTTGTCCTTTATACCTGGAGAATTTCAAGATTTTTTTTTCTTTATCATTATATTCTAATAGTTTTACTGAGATATGTCTCAGAGTTAACCATTCTAGTTTCAATTTTCTTAAGTACTTGGTGTCCCTTTTCAATATGTAGATTCGGATGTTTATTTCTGAAATTTTTTCTTGGATTATAGTTTTAGGGGTAATATTTTTTTATATTTGCTTTTTTGGCGGCTGGCCAGAGCGGGGTCCGAACCCGTGCATGAAACCTTGCTGTTACAGTGCTGTGTTCTAACCAACCGAGCTAACCAGCCAGTCCTAGGATTATAGTTTTAAATATTAGTTCTATTCCATTGCTTTGTTTTTCTTCTTCAAGGACTCCAATTGTATAAATGACTGTCCTTTGGATTTCTTCTTTCTCCCTTTCTTTTCTTTTTATCTCATTTTCATTTTCATAGTTGTTTCCCTGTCTTCCTTTCCAGTTGGGCTCCTATCTCATGTGTTTACCTTTCTTTCTTTCTTTTTTTTTTT
>NW_007739435.1:23487-24364 GCF_000696425.1 Galeopterus variegatus | reverse complement strand
CCGTGGCCTTGGTGTTATCAGCACCGCACTCTACCGAGTGAGCCACGGGCCGGCCCCTCTTTCTTTCTTAAGCATAGCACTTGACAGCTTTTTTACAAATATAGAAACCCATGTAACCATCACCCCAGTCATGTTCCAGCATCCCAGACACTCCTTCACTCGCTCCATCTGTCACTACTTCCTCCTGTCAGACAATACTCCCCACATCAAAGGTTTTTCTGACTTCTATCCTCATTAGTTTTGCCCTTTCTTGCTATTCATATGTATGAAGTCAGAGAGTAGATAATATTTTGTATCTGGCTTCTTTCAATCAATATTATGTATATAAGATTCAACGTATATAGAAGTAGTTTTATTTATTGCTGACAAATATTCCCTGAGCACCTACTATGTGCTGAGCTTGCAGCAACAACGATCTTGAGCAAGCTGTGGTTAATTGTGTTCTTTCTCATGCCCAGCCTGGGTGACAGTCTATATGCTGGAAAATGCAAAACCAGAACAATGAGAGTGCTTTTTTTTTTAAAAGATGACTGGTAAGGGGATCTTAACCCTTGACTTGGTGTTGTCAGCACCACGCTCACCCAGTGAGCAAACCGGCCATCCCTATATGGGATCCGAACCCGTGGCCTTGGTGTTATCAGCACCGCACTCTCCCGAGTGAGCCACAGGCCGGCCCCAAAACATGAAGAAGTGTCCTTTTGTCCTTTTTTTTTTTTTTTTTCCTTTTTTGTCTTTTTTACTGACCGGTAACGGGATCGCAACTCTCGGTGTCGCACCCGTACCGGGGACCGGCAACGGGATCGCAACCCTCGGTGTTGCGCCCGCACTGCGCTCAGCCAGTGAGCGGGAACCGGTCTCCACATGGGATCCGAACCCT
>NW_007739435.1:0-22850 GCF_000696425.1 Galeopterus variegatus | reverse complement strand
AACCCTTGGCGGGAGCACCGCTGCGCTCTCAAGCGGCGCACTCTCCAGTGCGCCACCGGGCGGCCCAATGAGAGTGCTTTTTAATCATCACTCCACAGGCTTGCTGCAGCTAGACAAATAGCCACGAGGATGGTGCTTGGGATTGTGGTGAGACTGCCTTCAATTAGCACCTTGTAAAGGAGTGGTTCTCAAACTTCTACATCAGAATCACTGGAAGCGCTTGTTAAAAGACAGTTTGTGGGAGGCCTCAATCCCCAGAGTTTCTCAGTCAGCAGGTATTTGGTGAGGCCTGACAATTTGCTTTTCCAACAAGTTCCTAGGGATGCCGTGCTGATGATCACACCTTGGAAACCACTGCCTCAAGGTGCCAAGTTAACAGAACTCAATGTGGTTCTCTCCACCACCATCGTCATCGGGGGCAACCCATGGCTCCTGTACCTCCTCCGTGAAAGACTGTGGCTGGCTCAGATACTTTCTGCTGTCTGAGCCAACCACCTGTGCTAGAGGTCTGTCAGGCACCAGTGCTTGGGATGGCTCATCCGAGGTCTCTGGGTGTGAACTGGTATGGAGGAGGCTAGACTCAGGAGAGCAATGTTGCCACCTGTGCTGCTTTTTGTGTTGTCATCTACATAGTCATCTTCAACATTGTTAAGGATGGGCATTTGGTCCAGGTCAACCTCTAGCTTCCAGAAGTTGACCACAACTAGCTGGATGGCCAAGATACCCTGAGGGAGGCTAGGCCCCTGCTGTTAGGGGTAAAGTGTGGCATAACCATTCTGGAGTTTCTCAGACAGGTTGGACAACAGGCTGCTGAGGGTCATGCTAGAGAATCCAATGATTTCAGAGAATTAGTGTGTAGGCCAATGAATGAGATGTTCTCTGGGGCATCGCTGTGCAATTGGCCCATCTCCACCAGGGCCAGATCATCCTTTCCTGCTCCTGTCCAGAGAACCTCTTCACTAAGCGGTACTTCTCACGGTGAAAAAACAGCCTCCTCAGGGTGATTTCCAGGCTGTGGGACCCAGGTTTGCCCGGGGTTCCCAGCTTCTTATTCTGGTCACATGGGAAGACTTTAGGACCTACCATTGTTGACGTCAATATTGCTGATGCTACTCGGCAATGGAAGTTGGATGGGAGGTGATGGTGTTGATCAGCTGGGCAGGAGGGATTCCCTGCTGAGGACTGCTCAGAGCCTGGGATGTTCAGAATGAAGCGGTCAGGGACCATGGCTTGATGACTTAGTTGATGTTTCTTACAGTCTCAAAGACATGCCTCTGGAGGATGATCCAGGGCATGGTGGAGAAGGGGCCTGGTTGGGGATTCTACTTTTTCCAATGGCAGTTCCTTGCTCTGATGCCAAGTTGTTCATGAAAAACATGTTCATCAAGGGGTGAGGTGTTTGACATGGTTTGTTGTGGAGGTTTTCATTTCTTCTTTGGTCATGTGAAGCATTTCTGCGCACATTGCATCCTACATGCTTATTCTCTAGCTGCATAGCTCATAGCTCACCTGCTGCCAGGCATCTTGAAAAACGCTTGGAAGCTGGATAAGTTTTACAGTAACAAGTTAGAAATGGACTAATGCCGGAAAATATTTAAAGAAGAAGGCCCTTCTAATTCCCAAGCCAAAATTCTTTCCTTTCTTATAAAAATTAGATTGCTTTTAAATTGGCTGAGTTTATGGATTTTTGGAGGAGAATTATGATTTAGCTGGGCCAGAAAAGGACCTGTCTATAGAAAATGAAGCCCTCTGGTTTGGCCAGGGTTCTTTTACCAAGAGAACCAGCCCCGCAGTGCACAGTGCCACCTAGTGGTGAGCCTTCACGGAAGAGCCTTCCTTCTGAAAGGTGTGTGACGCAAAGAGGGGGCTGGATCACAAGAGGATGAAACACCTCTTCGGGTGAGTTACGACAAAGTCCGGCGGCAACTGCTACATATTTACAGCCGTTCTGGTTTCTGAGGTCTTGCTCTATAGCTTAGTTTCCTCTTCTGCACAATAAGGACAAGCTGGTGAGCTTGAAGTTCCCTTTCTGGACTGTGTTTCTTTACATGGATCAAAATCCCCTTTTAAAGCTTCCCCCCAATACTTCCTCTTTCTCTCCTTGCAAGTAAAGAAGAAAATAAAATGAAAGCCTTTATCATGTAATAAGAATTTTGTTCTTAGTTAATTCACATTTTGGGAGAGTGCTCAGGTGGAAGATTTATCTGGCAGAAGTGTAAGTTGCATATAGATTGCACAATGAGGTTCTAAAACAAGCAGTATGCTTAGGAAACACTATGAGAATGTTACTTTTCTACTGCTAATTTTTTCTTTTTTCTAGATTGTGAGAACCACATTGCAGAAAATTTGGAAAACGGAAGGAGGAGCTGTGAGCAGGCTTCTATATGCTAAAACATCTGGTTCGTGTTGTTTCACACTCATTCAGGTGCTATCTTCTGTAGCTGGCGATAAAATGTCACCTGCTTGGAAACACACTCAATCAAACAAGAAAGTAAGGTGTGACATACCATTGACCAACTGATCACTTTAAACGGTTCCTTTGTGAGAGTGATCAAGAATGACTGTTACTCAGCAGCACTGAGTATTAGCAGTAGGTCCATTTGTCTATCTCATGGGCAATAATGACACATAGTTGTTTGAGTGTGCATTTCTTGTGCTGCCTCTGAGGATTAACATTTCATAACTTCATTGACCACTAGTATTTCTCTTTCTATGAGTTTTTGTTCCTGTCCTTTTTTGTTAGTTTGTTTATATATTTCTTATTAATTCAAAGGAGTTATTTGTATATTAGTGATAGTTATACTTTGTAATACCTTGCAAATATTTTCTCCCAGTCTATCATTTATCCTTTGGTTTTGGCTTTGTTTATGGTATTTTAAATGTTGCATGGTTGAACCCATCGATTTTCTCTTTATGGCTGACAGGTTACCTCTCTTTTCTTTCTTTTCTTTCTTTCTCCTTCCTTCCTTCCTTCCTTCCTTCCTTCCTTCCTTCCTTCCTTCCTTCCTTCCTTCCTTCCTTCCTTCCTTCCTTCCTTCCTTTTCTTTTCTTTTCTTTTCTTTTCTTTCTTCTTTGTTTGTTTGTGGCTGCCTGTACTGGAATCCTAACCCATCAGCACCATGCTTTAACCAAGTAAGCTCACAAACCAGTGCTCCAGGTCTTTCTTAATAAAAGAGCTAATCCGACCTTGAGGTTAAATAAATGTTATCTTTTTGTTTTCTGCTATTTTAATAGTTCTAATGTTTTTGTATTTGTGTCTTTAGTCTCTGAAGAGTTTATTGTTGTTTATTGTGTGAGTAGTGTCAGGTGAGGTTCTAACTTTATTTTCTTCCAGATAGAGAGTAACCCCTACCCCCCACCTTTTTCAGAGAGAGTATAAATTGCTACAACCTTCTGGAAAAGCTGTCTGGCCATAGCTACTTATTTAAAATGTACGTACCCTTTAATCCAGCAATCTTACTTCTAAAAATGTATTTTATAGAAATAAAAGTGCCAATATATACCCATGTATATATAAGGATTTACATTGTATCGTTTCTTTTATAATAGCCAGAAAAATCTGGAATCACCATATATGTATAGGTGAAGTGTTTGAATAAATTATGGCAAATTCATACTGTGAAATATGAAATTATTTAAAAGAATGCTACAGATCTCTAACATACGTTAGCTTAGAAAAGTGTTCATGATATATGAAGTGGAAAAAGCAAGTCACATGTCATTTAAAAACGCTCTTTATATGTGTACATATGTTGGTATGTGGATAGAAAAAACCAAAAAAGGATGTCATCATGAGGCTGTCACTAGTTTCCTCAAGGAGAGGAAATGGGAAGGGGGTTGTAAAGTAAGGGGTGAGATAATGAATTTTTATTTTACAGATATGTATTTTTTGAAATATAGCAAATCAAGAAAGAAATACACGTTACTAACTGGTTAATTATCCAAAGAGAAGAAAACTTGTTTAGCCTACAGGAGGTAGAAGGATCAATGCCCACATGTCTCCCTCAGGAAGGCCAAAGGGAGATAGGATATATGTCTTCATATATCGAAAGGCTAGGAGATTTGAGGATGAATAGACTTGTACACTGTCAGAGTAGAAGTAGAAGCAGGAATTTCAGGAGGGCTGAATTTAGCACAATATGATATAAATTTCTAATTGCTAGAAGTGTCCAAAAACTGTAGCATCTGTCACATAGAGTTTGAGTTTTCTACTGTTAGAAATATACAAGCTGAGGCTAGGTGACCATCTGTCGTGTGTTGTGGAAGAAATTTCTAAATTTGACTAGATAATTTCAGATCTCCTTCCGGGGTTGGAATTCTATGGTTTCAACACCTGGAGAAACTTTATCAAAAAATAACATTGTAAATGAAGTGCCTATAACTCAGAAAAATGATGCTCACAGGTATACGATGTTGCCAAAGGGAGACAGGACATATGTCTTCATATATCAAAAGATTGGTAGATTTGAGGAAGAATAGATTTTATGCTGTCAGAGTAGAACTAGAAACAGTAGACAGGAATTTCAGGAGGGCCGATTTAGCACAATATGATATAAATATGATAAATGTGACATATTGAAGAAGTGAGGAAAGAAGTAAATCATTCAGCAAATAGTTATAGGACAATTAGAAACTATGGATAGTATAAAATTAGGTTCCTTCGGCACTCTTTACCAACATATTCCTTATGAATCAAAGTTTTGTTAAAAAATTAAACTATTAAAAGTTGAGACAGAAAGTAATGGTTGCACTGTTTTTATTATCTAGGAGTTGGAAGCCACTTTAAAGCAAGACATAAAATTCAGAAGGCACACATTAAATAATTAGTAAATTTGACTCAAAAAATGTTTCTGTTGAATGAAATATCACTGCTGAAGCCAAAAGATACACATCAAATGAGAAAATATTTGCAAGTAAAGAGCTGGTTTCCTTAATACAGAAAGAGTTTTTAAAATATCAATAATTTGAAGATGAATAATCCAATTGCAAAATGGGCAAAGCCCATGAACAAGTAAATCACATTAAGAAATATGGACCTTTACATATATGAAAAGATGTTTAGCCTCATTAACGGTGAAAGAAATGCATTTGTAATGAAATATCACTTTTCCATCAATAAGATTGAAAGGAATTAAAAATTTTGATAATGCCAAGTATTGTTAAAGATACAGAGCAATAGCCAATCTCAGCAGGTAGAAATGTAAACTAGCTCAATATTTTGGTGGGCATTTTGGTATTATTGAAACTTTTAAACACACATACTCTTTCTTTTTTTTTTTTCCTTTTTGTCTTTTTTCGTGACCGGTAACGGGATCGCAACCCTCGGTGTCATGCCCGTACCGCGACCGGCAACGGGATCACAACCCTCGGTGTCGCGCCCGCACCGCGCTCAACCAGTGAGCAGACCGGTCTCTATATGGGATCCGAACCCTTGGCGGGAGCGCCGCCGCTGCACTCTCAAGCTCCGCACTCTACCGAGTGTGCCACCAGTCCGGCCCGCACACATACTCTTTCATCCATCATTTTAATTCAAGGAATTACTCATATAGCTTTATACTTTTGTGAGGGTATCTAGATGTGTTAAAATATATGCTAGTAGTAATAGCTTCTATTTATTGTACCTTTACTATGTACCAGGTACTATGCTAAATGCTTGGCTTTGATTACACTACTTAAACCTCTCTACAGCCCTCATGTCAGATACTATTGACATCTCCATTTTGCAGAAGAGAAAACCAAGGCACAGACAAGTTATTTGCCCCAGGTCATACAATACAGAGTGATAGAGCCAGAATGTGAACCCAAAGATTGTGTCTTCAGAACTCTTGCTCCTAATAATTCACTATTTAATTGCAAATGATTAAAATCAAAGCTGAAATAAATATATTTGTAAATATGTATGTACATATGCAAATACACTTGTTTGCATATATATATATATCTGCATGTATGCATATTGACCAATAAGTATATATGTGTATATTCACATGTACTATTCACACACATACATAAGATGTGTACTACAATATTGTTGGTAATGGCAAAATCCTGAACAAAACTAGATGTCTACAACAAGGGGACTGGTAAAATAAATTATGGTGCTCCCATATAATGGCATTCTAGGCAGTTGTTACTTGAGATTGCCCTATAGGCTATGATGTAGAATATAGCTAAGATACACTAAATTTTAAAAACCAAATTGTAAAAAATAAACAAAAAAACCCAAACTGTAAAACTGCACATTTTCTTGGATGCCATTTTGGGGTGTGTGTGCGTGTGTGTGTGTGTGTGTGTGTGTATGATCAATTTCTGGAAGGATATAAAAGAAACCACTAATAATGGTTGTCTCTGAGAAGGAGGATTGGGCTGTTACTTCTCTTCTGTACTTTCTAACTTTCTATCATTAAAATGTATTAATTTTGCAACAAAAACTCATTGAGATACAAATTTTCATAATTCCTCCTTTTTAAACAGCAGATTTCCTGTAAAGAATGGTCTCTTTAATTGCTTGACAATGGGATACAGTACACTAACTTTAGAACATAACATGTTTCTCTGCCTTTCTCTGATGGTGGTGTTTTACCTTTCTTTTTAAATGTTGCCCATTGCTTTCAACCTGACAAAAGTAAATGCAAGACCCTTTCAATTACAACAGCATTAATGCTCCATGAAAAGCAAAATTTGGAAACATTTGAAGATTAGATAAATTAATAAATATGTAGATACTTTTACTCTACCATGCACGATAATTTTGTTGCCAAAGTAATTTACACATAGAATCACCAACTTTATTTTTATTTATTTATTTATTTATTTTTGTCTTTTTTCGTGTCCGGCAACGGATCGCAACCCTCAGTGTCGCGCCCGTACCGGACCGGGACCGGCAACGGGATCGCAACCCTCAGCGTCGTGCCCGCACCTCGCTCAGCCAGTGAGCGGGAACCGGTCTGTATGTGGGATCCGAACCCTCGGCGGGAGCACCACTGCACTCCCAAGCAGCGCACTGTAGCAGTGCGCCACCGGGCTGGCCCCATAAGAATCACCAACTTTAGACTATCAAGTCCTCTCTTCAGGGAGGGAAATCCTCATGTATTGATCCCTCTGGACCTGGCTTTGTGCCAGGACCTTTATAAATAGTTTCTCATTTCTATTATTCAGAAAACTGAAGTTCAGAGAACTCAGCAAATTGCACCAGGGTCACAAAGATAATAAGTGGGCAAACATGAAGTGTGAATTTGATTCCATATCAACACCCTGTTCTAGGACTTTGATTTTGGCCCAAGTTGGAGTATCAGGGGCTGGATTTACTCTCCTAACTGAAACAACCAAATAACAAACATGGTATGAAACAATAGTTTGCAAGACACCATTGGTATCTTCACTGGTTTCAGGCAGTGAAGGACAGTGATCCCTGAGAAACAAGGAAATGATCTGAGCCCTACAGTTGCCCCAGCTCATAGCCTTGAGTGACTTTCCAAACTGCAGTACAAGGAGGCAGAATGCTACTGAAACCCAGCAAACTCTTTGAGTTTAGGAAATGAAATTGAGAATCTGGGGAGACCAAGGCAACTAGAGTTCACAGAGCACTGGAGAGGAGAGTGCTGTAAACAGCATCTGCAGAGGGCTCTCTTTGAATAATCAGTTGAATACTGACCCGTGCATGCATGTGAGGAAACTACCTCCCTATCTGAGGCAGGAAAAGAACCACCTGAAATGATTAGAGGTAAGAGTACGTGGTGCTCACACAGGTGAAAAATAGTGCTTGTTCTCACCAGCCAGGCTGGAAAACCTCAAGATTCACAGAGCTATGACTTTAGACTGAGGACTCTTCCAGGCCTGCATAACGAATCTTAAAAGCAAGACCTGAAAGGACTGACGTGTTTCCAGGCAACTGAGGTGTGTCTTAGAAGAAAGTTCAAGAATACCTGTAGTAATACAAAAAGTACACAGCACCCAGCAAGGTAAAATACACAGTGTCTGGCATACAAAAATATCACCAGGCATTCAATGAACCTGGAAAATACAACTATAATGATGAGATAAATCAATAAATGAAAACTGACCCAAACTGACACAGATGTTAGAATTTTTTTTTTTTAAAGATGATCGGTAAGAGGATCTTAACCCTTGGCTTGTTGTCAGCACCACACTCAGCCAGTGAGCGAACTGGCCATCCCTATATAGGATCTAAACCCATGGCCTTGGTGTTATCAGCACCACACTCTCCCGAGTGAGCCACGGGCTGGCCCTAGATGTTAGAATTAACATATAAGAACATTAAGACAATTTTAACTGTATTCCATATATTCAAAAAATTAAGTAGTGATAGGAAAGATATGAGACCCATATCAAACAGCTAGAAGTGAAAACTACAACATCTGGCATGAAAAATACGTTGAATGGGATCAATGGCAGATTAAACACTGCAGAAAAAAAGATTTATTGCACTTGGTATAGCAATAGAAGCTATACAAAGTGAAACAGAGAAAAGAGAATTTTTAAAGTTGAGTATCAGCGAGTTGTGGGACAACTTTGAGTGCCCTAATATATGTATCATTACAGACCAAAGGAAGAAATAATGGCCAATTTTTTTCTAAGTTTGATATAAACTATAAACCCACAGATCCAAGAAACAACGAACCCCAAGCTCAAGACACATGGAGAAATCTACACTGAAGCACATTATGATCACATTGCTCAATTTTTTTGTCTTTTTTCGTGTCCGGCAACGGATCGCAACCCTCAGTGTCGTGCCCGCACTGGACCAGGACCGGCAACGGGACCGCAACCCTCGGTGCCGTGCCCGCACCTTGCTCAGCCAGCGAGCGGGAACCGGTCTGTATGTGGGATCCGAACCCTCGGCGGGAGTGCCGCCGCGCCCCCAAGCGGCGCACTGTAGCAGTGCGCCACCGGGCCGGCCCGCAAATATTTTCTGTGGGTTGTCTTTTTATTTTTACAATAGTTTTCTTTGAAAAATAAACATTTTAAATTTTGATGGTGCCCAATTTATTTTTTTTTTCCTTTGATTGCTTGTGCTTTTGGTATCATATCTAAATCCAAAGTCATGAAAATTTACACTTATATATTCTTCTGAGAGTTTTGTAATTGTACATTTAGGTCTTTGGTACATCTTGAGTTAATTTTTGCATATGGTGTGAGGTAGGGGTCCAACTTTATTCTTTTGTAGAGAGTATCGAGTTGTTTCATCATGATTGTTGAAAAGACACTTCTTTTCTCAGAGAATGGTCTTGGCAACCTTGTTTAAAATCAATTACCTGTAGATGTGATGGTCCTTTTTCTGGACTACCAGTTTTATTCCTTTAAAATATATGTCTATCCTTATGCCAGTACCATATTGTCTTGATTATTGTAGCTTTGTAGTAAGGTTTGAAATTGGGAAGTGTTAGTCCTCCCAATTTGTTCTTTTTTCCCCCTCTTTTTCAAGACTGAACAAAAAGGGGTTCCTTGACATTTCATATAAATTTTAGCATAAACTTGTTAATTTCTGCAAAGAAGCCAGCTGAGACATTGACAGGAATTTTGTTGGATCTGCAGATCAACTTGAGGAGGATTGCCATCTTTACTACATTAAGTGTTTGGATCCATGAATTTAAGATATTTTTCCATTTGTCTAGGTCTTTAATTTCTTTCAATAATATTTTGTAGTTTTGGGAATATAAGTTTTATACTTTTTTTGTTAAATTTATTCCTAAGTATTTATTCTTTTTCCATAGGTTGTTTTTTCATTCAAATTTTTAATTTAAATAGTCATGAATGCTTTTATTGTTTTTGGATTTCCTGTCTTAAGAGAATCTCTACCTTTACTCCAAGGTTATACAAATAGTCTCCTAAATTTTTTCATAACAGGTTTGTTTTTGTTTTTGTTTTTTAAATCTTTATGTCTTTGGTCCGTTTGGAATCATTTTTATACAGAGCATAAATTAAGGACTCTAGCTTTATTTTCTTCCAGACGAAGAGCCAATTATACCAGCCACATAAATCACATTTTCTCTACTGAAAGAAAATATCAACTTTGTCATGTACGTTTGGAATATATACTTAGATTCATATCTCACATTGCTGTATCCCTCATTGACTAATTTGGTGGGGACTATGCTAAGGGAAACTAGATTAAATCATTTAAAAGTTTGTATGGAAGAAACAAAGTCTGAGAAGTTGGAGAATGACCAAGAAATTCATGAAAAAAAAAAAAAAAAGAAAAAAGATTTGTGACTAGAGACATACTAGATGCTAAATATTTCTATAAATTTTTCTAATCAAACAATTATGGTATTTACCCAGAAACGAATGAACAAATAAATACAAATTAAATTTGTATTTGTGTTTAATCCCTCTTCAGGCATATTGCAGTTGTCTGATACACCAGCTATTTCAGTTCATTATTTTGTCTTCCAATTTACCTATATAACACAAAGGTCAGCCTTCTGGAAATCCCAAATTTACCAGTTTTCTAGGCACACTTCCTGCCCCGTCCCCCCAAGCTCCCTCCTGCACTTTTGCTTTATGGTTGTCCTTAGAACGTGCTCATGAATGGATCAATTCTTCTGAAGTCTCCAGCTTTCCATCCTCTTGCCCATTTTATTTCTCTGATCTGACTATTCACCCCACTGGCTTCTCCCCATTCCTGCCACCCTCCCCCCTTTCATCTGCCCCAGGAAATAAAATGTTTGTTTTTATTTTGGAGAGTAATGATGTATTACTTATCTCACTCTATTAGGCTATTATAAGCTCTAGATTGCTAAAATCATGAGCATCTGTTAAAGTATTTGGCAAAGCAATCTCACTTTCTGAGAATTTCTGCCTCTAGCTTTTTTTTTTTTTTTTTTTTTTTTTAAGATGACCGGTAAGGGGATCTTAACCCTTGACTTGGTGTTGTCAGCACCACGCTCAGCCAGTGAGCAAACCAGCCATCCCTATACGGGATCCGAACCCGGGGCCTTGGTGTTATCAGCACCGCACTCTCCCGAGTGAGCCACGGGCCGGCCCATGCCTCTAGCTTTTTAAAGGAACAACTTTTTCTCCCTGCTCTATGTACATAGTTCTTGCATAGTTGTAATCACTGTTGATGTACACACAAATTTGTGTTCTATTTTCATCTGATGTTATTTCATCATGTATGTGCATATAAATTTGTGCTGTACTCTTTTACATTTGATGTTGTTTCCTAAGTAGTTTTCTCATCATGAGTCTTATCTTTAAAAACTATAATTCCATCACGTAAAGATGGCATAATTGACTTAGTCATTTCCCTAGTGGGGAAAAATTGTCATAAAATATTTTAAAATAAATAATATTCTCTTCCATATTATTTTTTTATAAAATAAACTCCCCAAAATGTGCAGAATTAGGGAAGAGGAGGAGTTTACATTTTTATTGCCATTGATACATCTTGTTAAATTTTGCACGATTTAACACATGGCAAATAAACACACAAAAGGATGGGCAACATCATTAGTCATTAGGGAAATACAAATTTAAATTCCAATAAAATACCACTACACTCCTATTAGAATGGCCAAAATTAAAAAGACTGAGCAGACCAAATGTTAATGAGGATGTGGACCAACCGGAAGTCTCTTATACTGTTGGTAGGAATGGAAAATGGTACAAGTACTTTGAAAAAACAGATTGACAGTTGTTTTAAGAGGTAAAATGCACTTATCACATGACCTGGACATTTCACTCCTAGGTATTTCCCAAGAGAATAAGTGCATGCAGCATATGTTTATACAAAGGCTTGCACATGGTTGTTTATACAGTTTTATTTAAGATAGCTAAGATTTGGGAACAACTCAAATGTCTATCAATAGATAAAGAAACTGGCATATCCATGCAATGAAATATTACTTAGCAATAAAAAGGAACAAACTATTAATGCATACTATAACATGGATGAATCTCAAAATAATTATGCTGAGTGAAAGAAATGAGAAAAAAAGAGTACATGCTGCATTATTGTATTTGTATAAAATTGTAGGAAATAGGCTGGTTGGTTAGCTCACTTGGTTAGAGTGTAGTGTTGATAACACCAAGGTCAAGGGTTTGGATACCTATACTGGCTAGCTGACAAAAAGAAAAAATTGTAGGAAATGCAAATTAATGTATAGTGACAGAAAGGAGGTCAGTAGTTGCAAGGGACGGGTGAGTTTGTGTTTGGAGGGACACAAAGGAACTTTGAAGGGTGATGAATAGGTTTATTGTCTTGATTGTAGGGGTGATATCACTGGTGTGTCAATATATATATATATATTATAAAATTTATCCTTTAAGGAGCTAAAGGTGAATGAATCAATTCACACACATACATACATACACACACACACACACATACACACACACACACACACACATACACACACACACACACACACATACACACACACACACACACACATACACACACACACACACACACATACACACACACACACACACACATACACACACACACACTCTCACACACACTCACACAGGAGAGGAAGATTTAACAACCTCAACTTTTTTTTTTTTGAAGCTCTTACAACGAGAAAATGGAGGGGACACATCTGGGTGGGAGGGGGGAGAGGGAGGAGGGAGGGAGGTTTTGGTGATGGGACACAATAACTAACTACATTGTATATTGACAAAATAAAAATAAAAATAAAAAATTTATCCTTTAAATAAAGCTATTTTTTAAAATGGGGGAAACATGCTTTCTTTTCTTTATATATATTCCCTTATAAAAACAAGTATTATATATATTTAAATGTTGTTAATTATTCCCAACACGTTTGAGAAACAGCCATAACAAGGATAACACACTTCCTTCTTGGCTTCAATATTTCTGGAAATCAACATCTCTGGTCAAGTTAAACTTTTGGTACTTGGTCTTCCAAAGCCTGGATTTGAGCACCGGCACTGTTATCTGTTAGCTCTAATGTTGAGCCAGTCATTTATCCTTTGTGTGATTGAATTTCCTCATCTGTATAATGAGGGTAATGGGGTCTACCTCCCAGGATTATTTTGAGGATCAAAGGAGATTATATATGTGAAAGTGCTTTACATCCTGTTAATGGCAAATTACACATAAAATTCTTATAAGCTTCATCATCAGATGACCTAAATCCACATCTGCAGCTTGGAGAGATTAGATCAGAGTGAAGATAACTCCCTTTTCATTTTCTGAGGGGGGTGATGGAAGAGAAGCCAGTGTGCAGACACTAGATTGAGGTGAGATTTCAGTGCCTGTGGCATCTACCACACTCATAAATGGTGGTTCCAGCAATCTAGTTTCACATATTTAAATATGATATCAATATCCTCTTAACTTCTGTAGGAAACTACTCTGCCTTCTCCCAGCCCTCCAGCACCCTTAACAACCACTAGCCCCAAAGAAAAACCCTAAAGGTAACCTTGGTTTGTTTTGCAGGCCATTACTAAATTTGAAGCCCTTTCTGTCCCTGTATAAAACAGAATTTATGTCTATTTTATAGTTAGCCTAATTAATAGCCAGTATTTTCACATCCCTGTAATACAGTGCTTCTCAGTCTGTGATACCCCAGCAGCCTCAGCATCAACTGGAAACTTGTGAGCAATGCCAGTTCTCAGACCCCATCTCAGGTAGACCAAATCAGAAACTGAGGATGGGGTTCATCAGTCTGTGTTTTAATGATCCCCCAGGTGATTCTGATGCAGGCTAAACTTTGAGAACCACTGCTATAATATGTACTGCTAAATCCTATGTATCTACTTCAATAAACTAGTTAGAGGCAAATTACCTGTCTTTTAACATTTAACGGATGGCCCTATTTGGAAACATTTTCAGAAGCATTTTCTAGTTTGTAAGTAGATGAAATTGCATTTGAATTCTACCTATTGAGTGGGCTCTGAGTTATTGGACACACTTGGCATCGAATTTAGCCATTGTGTTATGCAGGCATTTTGGAAGTTACTTTGACTTTTAGTTTAGTGGAGCGCCATTTGGACAAAGTAGTAATTTGCATAGTAGTATCCTATTCTTAGGAGCTTGAAGAATTCAAAAAAGCCTCCTAAGTCACCTTTCTTATACTTAGGAAGGAATTGTGTATTGGGAGACTATAGTTTATGTTTTGCAAATTTGAACAATGAACTTGTAGTACAAAGTGGCCATGGTGTTAAGACAAATAAAGATGATCTATATGTGAATTAAAGCTAAGCACCATTTCTCAAGTTCAATAATGCCGAGTTTCATGGTTTTCTGTTACCTGGGGCATCATTAGGCACTTACCTAACAGAGTAAGCCAGACTGAAGAACTGAAACTTCCATCTGGGGTGGTTCATTATGTAGCAATAGACACCTGATACAGAGGCCATGTTGCTGCCTGGGGCATGGGCATTAAGCACCCCAGCTTTGGGAACTACAGAAAGTTTAGCTGGAATGGATGCCAGCAATGGAAGCAGGACATTCTTCAATAGACCTTAGCTGTCTGGACTAGGAGCCATGGTACGGTTAGGAAAACGTCTTTGTTAGTGCTCATAAGCGCCCCTGGGCTCTGTTGGAGAGTATAGACGCCTCCCAAAATGATGGAGGGTGAATTTCTATCAATCCTTGTAGGGATTGAGGGATTGAATTAGGTTTAATTTGATTTAGATCGCTTCTCGGCCTTTTGGCTAAGATCAAGTGTAATTTGATTTAGAAAAATAAAGATGTGATATTTCTTGCACTCAAATGTAATGGAGCAAATCCAAACAGGCTTATATAAATCTGTTTATATATGCAATGTTAATATTAAACATTCCCTTAATTTCTTTCTTTCTTTGTTTTTGTTTTTGTTTTGTTTTGCCTGCAAAACTTGGGAAACAGTACATTTTAAAGTAGCACTAGCATATCAACGCAAATCCAAACAGGCTTATATAAATCTGTTTATATATGCAATGTTAATATTAAACATTCCCCTTAATTTCTTTCTTTCTTTGTTTTTGTTTTTGTTTTGTTTTGCCTGCAAAACTTGGGAAACAGTACATTTTAAAGTAGCACTAGCATATCAAGTACAGAAACCTACTTGGTTTTCACTTCTGTGGCAGAAATGTCACAGCTTTCATGGGAACCACTTCTCTTTATCTCTTTCTTTGCTATATAAATGGTTGTTTTTGTTTTGTTGTTGTTGTCGTCTTGGGTTTTTTTGTTTGTTTTTTTGCATGCAGTGAGATGTACTTTGAAACTGAAACTTATTAATGCTAAACCAGGTCAGGGGAAAAGAGGAGGCATAGAAAGGAATTGTGTTGTTTTTCTTTCCCATCCCCTATTTATTGTGTTTCTGAACTCTGAGCCCTAAAGTATGGAAAGTGGGCTGAACGTGAAGGGGGAATTCATGATAAATTCTCCAGAATCTTCTTGATTCACTCAATATTCTGACAAGTGTATCTGCTGCTTGTAAGGCTTATTTCCTTTGAAAAACTTCAAGTAAATCAAATCATACAACTTCTTTGCTAAGAATCTTTCAACAACCTCCTACTCAGAATAAAATCCAAAGTCCTCTCCATCATGTGGTAGTCAGAATAATAGCCTCCCAAAGATGTCCACACCTGAATCCCCAGAACCGGTGAATATGTTACTTTAGAGATGAGCCTGGATTCTCAGGTGGGCCCAATGTAATCACAAACATCCTTATGAGAGGGAGGAGGCTAGTCAAAGAAGGAGATGTCACAATGAAGCAGAGAAGAGAGATTTGAAGGTGCTATCATGCTGTCTTTGAAGAGAGAGGAAGAGGTCATGAGTCAAGGAATGTAGGCAGCCTCTAGAAACTGGAAAAGGAAATGGATTCTCCCCTGAGACTCCAGAAGAAATGTGGCCCTGCCAACACCTTGATTTTAGCTTAATAAAACCCATTTTGAATGTCTGACCTCCAGAATTGTAAGATAATAAATCTATGTTGTCTTGAGCCATTAAGTTTGTGTTAATCTGTTACAGCAGCAACAGGAAACTATGTGGTCTACACGACCTTATATAATCTGTTTCCTTGTGCTGCCCCCCATCTCTCTGACTGTTTCCTTCCATTTCTACTCCCTCTCCCACCCCTAACCATACTTTATCTCCCCCAATTTCTCAAACATCTCAAGCATTCTGCCTCCTCAGAATCTTCTTATTTGCTGTTCTTCTGCTTCCAAATACTTTCCCCTAAGATATCCACAAGTTCCCCTCCTTATTTCTTTCATGTCTCTGCTCAAAGACTTACCAGGGATACATTTCCTGACCATTCTGTATAAAATAGCTCACATCAATCTCTCTCCCTTCTTTATCTACTTTATCTCTCCTTGAAGCAGTTATCACCTCCTAACGTTTTGTTCATTTGCTTATCGTATGACTTCCACCCCTAGAATGCAAACTCCTTGAGGACAGGTGTCTGATTTGTTCACTACTGTACTAATAACACCTAGGACAGTCTTAACTTATAACAGTAATTATTTATAGAATGAATGAATGATTAAACATTTGAGGAATAGTCTGATGTAGTAGAAAGAACACAGTCTTGGAGTTGGATTCACCTGTGTTGAATCTTGGCTTTGGGGTGTGTGGCCTTAGGGAAGTTACTCTGCTTCAGTACCCATTCTAAAAATGGGGGTTAACAGCTTTTCCCTCCTAGGGTTTTTGGGGAAATTAAATGAAACAATGTATACAGGTGCCTATTTCCAAACTGTCATTCTTTTTCCTCTTGGTGAGCACGTAATCAAGTTCATGTTAAGACTAAACTTTTCTATATAAGTGGAGATCTCATAAGAGTCCTAGTAAAACCAATGCTAGAGACTAGAGCATAAATTCTATATCATTCTTGGGGTAACTTCTGTTCCTCTGTGCTTCGTTTTGGAAATTTTCTCCTGACCCATCTTCTGTTCACTGTGTCTAATAAATTGTTAAACCCATCCATTGAGTTTCAAATTTTTGTTATTATTATTTTTATCGTAAAATATACGTAACATAAAATTTATTATTTTAACCATTTTAAATATACAGTTCTGTAGCATAAATATCTCCCCTTCCCCAGCCCCTGGTAACCAACATTCTACTTTCTGTCTCTATGAATTTGACTACTGTAAATACTTCATATAAGTGGAATCATGCAATTATTTGTCCTTCTGTACTTATATTATTTCACTTAGGATAATGTCTTCAAGCCTTATCCATACTGTAGTATGTGTCTGAATTATCTTCCTTTTTGTGTTTGTTTGCTTTTTCGTTTTTGTTTTTTTTTTTTTTTGGTGGTTATTATTTCACTTAGGATAATGTCTTCAAGCCTTATCCATACTGTAGTATGTGTCTGAATTACCTTCCTTTTTGTGTTTGTTTGCTTTTTCGTTTTTGTTTTTTTTTTTTTGGTGGCTGGCTGGTAACAGGGATCAAACCCTGGACCTTGGTGTTATCAACACCATGCTTTAACCCACTGAGCTAACTGGCTAGCCCTATCTTCCTTTTTAAGACTGAATAATATCCACTGTATGCATAAAACACATCTTTTATCCATTCATTGGTTGAGGGACATGTGGGTTGTTTTCACCTTTTGGCTATTGTGAATAATGCTGCTATGAACATGCGTGCACACGCAACTGTTCGAGTTCCTGCTTTTAATTCTTTGGTACCTACAGTCATCCTTTGGTATCTGCGGGGGACTGACTCCAGGACCTCTGTGCATATCAAAATCCACAGTTGTTCAAGTCCCTTATATAAAATGATGTAGTATTTTCATATAACCTATGAACATCCTCCTATATACTTTAAATCATCTCGTATAACTTCGTATAATGTATGCTATACGAAGTTATTACGCTGTACTCTTTTACATTTGATGTTGTTTCCTAAGTAGTTTTCTCATCATGAGTCTTATCTTTAAAAACTATAATTCCATCACGTAAAGATGGCATAATTGACTTAGTCATTTCCCTAGTGGGGAAAAATTGTCATAAAATATTTTAAAATAAATAATATTCTCTTCCATATTATTTTTTTATAAAATAAACTCCCCAAAATGTGCAGAATTAGGGAAGAGGAGGAGTTTACATTTTTATTGCCATTGATACATCTTGTTAAATTTTGCACGATTTAACACATGGCAAATAAACACACAAAAGGATGGGCAACATCATTAGTCATTAGGGAAATACAAATTTAAATTCCAATAAAATACCACTACACTCCTATTAGAATGGCCAAAATTAAAAAGACTGAGCAGACCAAATGTTAATGAGGATGTGGACCAACCGGAAGTCTCTTATACTGTTGGTAGGAATGGAAAATGGTACAAGTACTTTGAAAAAACAGATTGACAGTTGTTTTAAGAGGTAAAATGCACTTATCACATGACCTGGACCTTTCACTCCTAGGTATTTCCCAAGAGAATAAGTGCATGCAGCATATGTTTATACAAAGGCTTGCACATGGTTGTTTATACAGTTTTATTTAAGATAGCTAAGATTTGGGAACAACTCAAATGTCTATCAATAGATAAAGAAACTGGCATATCCATGCAATGAAATATTACTTAGCAATAAAAAGGAACAAACTATTAATAATTGCTGGATCATATGGTAATTCTATTTAATTTTACATTCCCATCAGCAGTGCACAAGGGTTCCAGAATTTCTCCACATCTTCACCAATGCTTGTTATTTTTTTGTGTTTTTTATTATAGCCATCCTAACGGGTGTGAGTTGATATCTCATTATGGTTATTATACTTTTGAGATATAAATTTTCCATCGGATTCTTTCTTAGTAGTTTAATGTTCAGCCAAAATTGTGTCTTGTCTTTTATTTCTTAAGCCATATTAAGCACAGCTATTTGAGTAACTGATTCTGTTAAACCTATTATCTAGATCCCCCATGGGTCTGTTTCTATGTCTATTTTTTCTTTTGGTTTTTATTCATATTGTCAGCTCAGGTGTTTGGTTATTTTTTTATTGAATACTGAAACTTGTTCCTAAAATAATATAGAAATAATTCGAAGCTTAGGATCATGTTATTTTCCTCCAGAGAGGCCGTGTTTGGGACATGAGCAGTCCAGAATTGCACTAAACCAATTTCGGTGATTGAGATGATTCAAAGCTGGGCTTGTAGTCTTGCAAGGTCAAGTCTGTTTTTCTTTTCATTTACCCTTACTCTGTGGGTAACATTTTAAGTTTCTAACCCCCAAACAAGGTGGGGAGAGTTAACAAATACTCCATCCTGTTGCATGCCTTAGACTCCGACTGTTATTCCCCTAGCTCCAAAGACTGTCTAAAAGCACAGTTCCATTTCTCAACCTCTGAAGACATCTCTTATAATTGACAGTTTCCCCTAGAAGAAAAGTAGCCCAGACTCTACGCTTTCTTCACTGGATTTCCATCTTCTCGCAGTTCTTTGTCTCATATGTCTTTATTTCCTTACTAGATTTGTTACTTTTAATATTTACCCACCTTTTGGAGGCCATCCTTAGTAAATGCATGAGGGTCCTCTAATCTTGCCTTTAAAAAGTAGTCCCCCGTTCATTAGGAGTGCCACATAAGCTGCAGTTAAAAGGAACATAGGGACTTGAATAGGCACTTATCTATACCTGTTTCTCACTGCCAGGCTAATATCTAAAATATTTGACACTGGCTTGACAGATGTACCATCAGAACAGATGCTGTTGTAGTGCTGGAGCCACGTGCTGGCAAGCTCCTGCCATGCCAGACATTACTCCTTCAGGGAGGGCACCATGGAGAAGTCTGGGGGTCCTGGGGAAGGAATGCCAAAGGCCACGGAAGGATTGGGCAGTGATTGTTGACCAACAGTAAGTAAAGTTGTTTCAACTTTAATGCAGCACATGATGTCTTAGTCCCCCTGGAAAGGAAAGCCTAAGACAAGTGCATGTGTGTAGGTGGTTTACTGTGGAAGGTGATCCCAGAGAAGAGAATGGGAGACTAAGGAGACTGGCCAGGGAAGGAATGAAACCCTTCCTTCATGTTGGTCACTGCTGGGGACACCTGGGCTTCCATAAGGAACTTATGAGGAGCTGCACAGAAATTGACTACCCAGTGGATGAAAGGGAGGAGCTGTTTGTAAGTATGCATCCATCCACCCCTATCAGCACTGGCAGAGGGTTGCCTTGAAGGGTTGCAATACCCTTGCATTTCAGGATTGCGCATAAGCAAGTGTCTAGTGTGCTCCTGCAGGCATGCCACACCACCACATCAGAGAACCCCATGGTCAGGGGGAGATGTGCAGTACACTGTTGGGGTGAGACATGGCCACAGGAGGTGAGTCGAAGTCTGCGTGGAATTGTGTCCCAAAACTATGGCTAGGATCAGGGTACAGCCAAGAGGATGTGAGGCAGTGCACAGCAGGGTCCAACACTTATGCATTCTTGAAAAACCTTGTGTTCTGCAAAAACAAGCAGTGGGAATAATAGGGCTTGTGGGGAAAATAGGGTTAGAGGCAGATCATTACATATCTATGCAAATCTGTAACCAGGATGCTAATAAAAATAGTGGTCTGCACATAAGGAGATAACTTGGACTGCCCAGACAGACATCTGGGTGGGAGTGTCACAATGGATGTTTTAAATGTTCAGTATGATAGAATGGGAAAATGATTGCAATGCTTTAATTAAATCCAGGCTGGTGAATGCTGAAACAGCGTAGGTGGCAGTGGGCTCTGAGAGGGCTCTGAGTGCTATTCAGGTAGGTTCAGGAGGCAGTCAACCTGGCTGGCAGCTGGGGAAAAGGACCTTGGGAAGGGTGCTAATTTATAATTTTCCTAAAAATAACTAAACGAAAGGGCTCATGTAGTCAGTGTAGCAGCCGAGCTGAGGCTTCTTGCTTTCCTGATGGTGGCTATAATTTTCCTTCTTCAATGAGCGATTCCCATTACAGACATGCACATTCTAGCAGAATGAATGTGTTGCAGTGTCTCACTGCATGGCCATCGTGGTGTGTGCTGGTTAAATATTGGCCCATCTCACTGCTCCAGTGGGGTCTGCTTGCTCCATGCTTACGCTGCAATTCCTCATTTTGTCCTTTGGACGCCAAGCTATTGCCCACCTGAGGTAACAGATGCATCACCTTCTGTGGCTCCTCACCTGCTATTTGAATCCTATCTATTGGCAGGTGTTAATTTGGACAGCTATTTGTTAACTTACCTCTCTGGCTTCATTTATAATCCCTTCTTCCCCCATGAGAATGTTCCCCCTATGACTGCCCCATTGAGAATCCCTGATGAATGTGCACTGGTGCTTGGGCTCCATCTCTCTCTCTTGCTCTAGACTCACCCATTATACATACTTCAAAATGAGCTACATATGGATTAATGAGATTAAACATAAAACTACAAGTAAAAACAGTCATTTACCACATCAATGGTAAAACAGTCATTTTTCTAATTATTGAAGGAATAAAAGAATGATAATAAAATGATGAATTATCTTTATCAATTGCTATGTACCAGGTGCATTTTATTCATTATCTCATCTAATACTCTTAAGACCCTGTGAGCTCAGTAACATTATTAGTGATATCAGGTCCTTACAGATGGGAAGAGGGCTTAGAGAGGCTATGTAATTTTCTCAGTCACCTAGAAAGGCAGAGCAGAAATGGGAATGGTGGAATTTGAATTCATACACTCTTCTGCTGCCTTCTAACATAAATCAATAAATAATAAGGAAAATCTGAACTACTAGGACATGGTAAAAATGAGTATCCATGTACAAAATCTATAAAGAAGAGATTGGAGGAAATAGTTCCAGCAGATATAATAAAGAATATCTGTCTTTGTGAGGTTTATGAATAAGAACATCAAGAAGCCACTTGCAGACAGATGAGGAGACAGACAATACACAGGAGGGAAAAAACAAATTTTGAATAAGCGGTAAGCTTTTCAATAATGCCAGTAATCAAGGACATGAAAATGGAAACAATAACTAGGTGCAGTTTTGCATTTATAAATTTGGAATACTTTTATGAAAACAGAAAATCTAACACAAGGGAGGCTATGGAGAAATATTAGTTGTTAATGGCATTGTAAATGGGTAGAATTGTATAAAATTTAACAATATATATTAAGGACAACAAAAATGTAAACCCCACCACCCAGGATCCTGAGATGAGGGCCATGGGCCACCCCACCACCACCCACAACCAGGCAAGCAACAGAACGTACCAAACCCATAGTGGTTAAGAAAGTTCTTGAGGAGGTATATCAATGCGACAAAATACTTACCATGAAGCTCCACTCCCTGCAAGAGAAACCTTAAAGCAATTAATTTGAGACAAGGCAGAGAACATATGCCAAATCTCCTCAGAGAAAAAAAGGCATTATATGTCAGTCCTGAAAAATAAACAAGTCCAAGTCTGGGTGCTCCAACATTGGGTGCATACATATTTATGACTGTTATGTCTTCTAAAAATGTCTGTTCTGCTGTCTTTCCGTTACTTTCTCTTTCTCAACAATCAATAGCAGTATCTCCCTATGCATCTGGCAGAATGTCACATACAAATATGACGACTCATTTGATTACCCTATTTAAAATATATATATATATATATATACTCCTCTTTCCCCATTCTGAGTATTCCTGGGAGTTTATTTTCAGAAAAATAATTTGATTTAAAAAAGAACTTTAGTTGTTTAAAAACATAACAAATTTTCCCCAGCCAAAAAGTGGAGGTCTTAAATGTTTAACACTAGAAAAATGATTGTTATTTACATCATCTTTACATGATGGAATTATACAGTTGTTAAAGACTCATGGTGAGAAAGCTACTCACGCAGCAACATCAAATGAAAGAGTAGAACACAAATGTATATGTACATACACTACGTACACGGTTCTCACATACAGTTATGTGAGAACTATGCTATGGGGCA